>NC_135550.1:31061675-31321675 GCF_964340395.1 Glandiceps talaboti | reverse complement strand
GTGTTATTACTTCAGTTTTAATGATCTGATGAAGCTGGTATGAAGAAGGCGAACATTACTCAGACTGAGTTTAGAAACACAGAGAGTTGAGTTTACGTCCAGTTTACTGAGAATCATTGTAACTTAAAACTTGACACTGTCATTGGCTGTCAGGGTTGATGCGGTTGCGCGGTTGTATCCCTACTGTTTGATTCCACAGGTAGATGAAATACGAAACCGAACCCTTCAAGTCATTCATACAACTACATGAAAATCAACAAGTGTACAGTGACTACCCTTTGGTTAAACCCCTTCCCCCTCCTTCGATTTCTGACATCGGTATATTTTGCAGATAGATGTGTTTTCACAAATATAGAATGCAAGCATTTCTTTTGTGTGTTAACTTCGCGTCTCATGACTGTGGTAGGTTTATAATCAATGGGTCAACGACTTATCTCCTTCATGCTGTCGTACAAGAGGTTTTACAAAATACTCTAACGATTTCTGCGTGCACTGATCGGTTATGTTTTGATAATGAATGTCATCGGGATAGAATTATTGATCTAGCTAGTAGGGGTTGTTCTTTTCTGATCACAAACTAAGGTACCTGTCAGTCATCAAAATGCTCTTTTGTCGATTTCATCCCCGATAATTATTTTTTTTCAAAGCGGGAATGTGGAATTCTGTTTAGACTTTACAATTCTTTAAAATACAGCTTGATCCAGATTATATTCATGTTTCCGTAACGGCTTTATGGTGATGGTTTGTATACTTTTTGTGTTGTTATAAATGAATTGCAACGTAATTGATGGATAGGAAACTGAGCTGGTCTAACAGTACATAAATAATACCAGTTCATTTCAGCTTAGTATACCTGAATAGAAGATGGAGCAGTATCAGAGGAATTGCTATTACCAACCAAAATACTTACATACAGGATAATACATCTGTTGTTCCTTAACAAGTAGGAGATGAAAGAACGCGTTTAAAACTTAAAAATGATTTATTTACCCAGCCAGCCTGTTTCCCCAATTTAATACTATTTGAAGTTTGAATGGGATTTGATTTTCAATGGATGCGTTATACAACCGGTCAGGTCCTTTTAACATTGTCAATTAAAATCGGGGGGGGGGGGGGAATCCAAAATGGGATACAGTACTTATCAGTAACGTCGTAATCATGCCAAGTGGTGATATTGAAAAAAATGAGACAGCTATTTAAGCTTTGAATGAAATAATGAATAATTCTGATATGTTGGTATCAGAATATCATTACAACTTCTACTTGATATGATAGGATTTTTTTTTTCAGAATCAAGTGATGAATTTGAAAATAGCGATGTAACTTATATGTTTGATACCCTTCTGATATTGTGATTACAATTCATTATTTGACGATAATTTGATATCGTAAAGAAACTACATAACAGGAGAAAGGTTGTTCAGTTCTGCGTGGTTAGGGAACCTCCGACCCCGAACATCTTCTCGATGGGAGGCTAATTAACGTACGATGTAGGACCCCGTCACCTTTTACTAAAAGTTTGCAAACACGTTGCAAGTGTTTGCTTATCTCAATACATCTCCTTTTGGGATCGTGTCAGTGCCAACTATTTTGGTTGCTAGGAAGATATCGATTTCAATTTGCTATAGAATAGGGATTAGAATCATATATCTGGACACAAGTGGAGAGAAAATACTAAATAAACACTGTGAATTCTATAGAGAAGATCTACTCTATGGTACAATCAACGACCACCCCTGTTGACGTATATCATCTATACACCAATTGCTGCAATATCAAACATGTCTGTAAAATTCTACAGAATGGAGGAAAAAAAGAACTTGTACGATGTCTCTTTTCATCGCCATTCAGCGTGTCAAGTTTCCATTGATAACGTAGAGTTGAGTGTGTATACACCAATTATTTACGGGAATTGGGATGGAAGCAATGAGCTATTTAACAATACTAGAATGGACTATAGTTATCTGAAAAAAAGATACAACAAAGGCAGGCGGAGAAGAATGTTGCTAGCGACTTAAAGGATTTTGGTAGAATTTGAATCGCGAAGTAATTTACGACAAATAAAACAAGAAGAGAATATCAATATAAACAGGAAAAAGTTTCGATCTGAAGTGTCAATATTTTGGTGGCAGTTCACAAAGGATTTGAGGCGTTAATCTCGGCATTCTTCATTACCACTTTCAATGTCTTTTATTGGAAACAAGTACAGTGTAAACCACGCCGCATTACAGGCATTCCAAGCAGAGAAATCAACATTGGGAATCAATATACACGGACCTTGTACTTTTCACTTGTAAGATTACTGCAAACATTTACCCGAGATTTCACAAGTATTCAACCATACAAGTGGCATCCAGGTAGTTGACTTACCACTGAAAAAAAGAAAAACTTAATTGAAAATTTGGACATGTACAGACAATAAGAGTTGTACTTTACCAGCTACTAAATTGTAATGTAAACACTGTTATGTGTCCTTTGTTTTCATTAATCTCTTAATTTATTTCAACCTAGAAGGAGTAAAGCAGTCTAGGACCTGGCATTGTCATTCACGGTACAATATTTAGGCAACAATGTGTAGTAAAACGTACACCAAGCTTAGTGTTGTACGAATACATGAAAAGAAATTACATTGAACAACGATAAGACAACAGTGACATTGGCTAATCACATCGAATGACATACATTTTAACACGACTCGGAAATTGATCATTGATCAGTGTCGCGTTCTTATTACATCATCTGATAACCTCGGTTAGTTTCATTATCAACATGTGTTATTTTACAAAATGTGATCACTTTGATGTTATGTCTGGAGAGAGAGAGAGAGAGAGAGAGAGAGAGAGAGAGAGAGAGAGAGAGAGAGAGAGAGAGAGAGAGAGAGAGAGAGAGAGAGAGAGAGAGAGAGAATATTTTTTCTACAGTACATTTGAAACTATCCTGCAGCAAATCATGCATGGTACAATATCACCTTTATATCACCTTCAAACATTGGTTATTGCAGCAGCAGCAGCATACCCCAAGACGATGCTTTAAAAGTCCCAAAATATAAATCTTGCAGACTCTTTCCCACACTCATCAATATACGTGTCTTTCAATGAAAGCTTCTCAACATCTATACAATTGTTTTCAATGACCCATTCTTTCCAGCTATATTACATGTAGAACTGGCCCTCATACCTTGATGCCACAGTTTAATGTCCGAGAGTAGCACCAACTTCAACTATAGATATTTGCGTTAAGCCAGATATTCTACAGTTGCTTCTAATGTCAATTAAAGATATCGAGTGCATGATTGCGCTCTGCATGTAGTGGTCTGAACTTACTTTGAAAACTATATACGAACTCAACCAGCACTGAAATAGGGAGAAGCAAGTCTAGGAGGATATTTCTTTAACAAATGTCAAATCTAAGATCGAGTTTGATTTACAATCATATTACCACCGTCAAGTACTTCCACTTTTAATCCCCAAAAATATAAACAAAAGTCTGCATGAATATGTGTTCGATTGGTTCATAAATGTATTTGGATCGCGACAGAATAACCATGACCGTTATCTTTATCAAGACGAAAGCTCTTTGTTGTTCATCTTATTGAAATCCTTCTCAAATATTTTCGCGCCCAAAATCCATTGAAAACACTTTTTTGTTTTAGCTTTATCTTTCTGTGACATCTAACAATTATTTTAACCTTCGATCATCTAGACATTCTTTCGTTATCCATCGATCCAATTTTAAGGTAAACAGTGGTCACATTGATAAAAGTTTTTCATAAAAATGGAATTCCAATATTTGTCCAGACATGTCTCCGAGTCAAGAAGTTGAACGTCTGGAATTTCTTCATCTGTAATAGCAATCAAATCTTAAGCAAACTCTCTAGTTTCTCTATGGGAGGGGCACATACTCGAGTTACCTCAAATAATTTCTTTACAAGGTCCCGAAGTTGTGCAATCATACAAATTCCTTTGTATGTTTTCCTTAGTGAAAATGAAAACCATACCATCCATATATGAATATCTAATGAAAATCAGTCAGGAAAATTTCACGCTTTCTGATTTGCGCTGATATGTATAGTTGGGTGACTACAACCCCGACTTGGATTACTTATACTGATTACATAATGAGAGAGAGAGAGAGAGAGAGAGAGAGAGAGAGAGAGAGAGAGAGAGAGAGAGAGAGAGAGAGAGAGAGAGAGAGAGAGAGAGAGAGAGAGAGAGAGAGACAGACAGACAGACAGACAGACAGACAGACAGACAGACAGACAGACAGACAGGCGTAGAGAGAAAGAGTGAGAGACGGGAGAGAGAAACATACATACATACATAGACAGTCAGTCAGTCAGTCAGTCAGTTAGTCAGACAGACAGTGACAGAAGAGACAGAGACAGACAGACAGACAGACAGACAGACAGACAGACAGACAGCAGAGATAGAGACAGAGACAGACAGAGACAGAGCTAGAGACATACATATAGAGAGAGACAGAGACAGAGACATACCAACACAGACGTACTGACACAGTCAGACAGACAGACAGACAGACAGACAGACAGACAGACGGTCACGGTTGACGTTTGCCGAAATGTACGTATTTTTCTCTTTATGTGTCTTTCTATAGGGTATTTGGTATCTGAGGAACAAACTTGCACCAACTGCTTTATTTTTCCTATCAGTACAACTCATTTCAAACATCCAAGGCTGGTAGTGTTTAATCATAGTGATCCGCAGATTTCGTTCGATTGCCTTTCTTTACAAAAACAAACAAAACAAACAAAACAAATCAAACAAACAAACAAACAAACAAACAAACAAACAAACAAACCTATCATTGTCACACAATTCTGAATTATTCTTTTTACATCGCAACAAGGAATTCAAAGTTATTTGGGAAATAAAATAAAAAGAATCCAAAGAAATCCTCAGCATAGTTTCCTACTTCGCCCAATGTTTTCTGTATGATTTTGTTTCCGCCCGAATGAAGGTATTCTAAAATTAACTTCAAGGTATTTCTTCTTAACCTGCGACGTTGAAGGACCACCACAGACGAAGACAACAATATTGAATATACGTAGCTATGTCAAGACATGTATATGCAGGTCGCAGTCTGTTTGCTATCATCTGGGTGCCCTTTTAATCATGATATGTAGCTGAGGAAGTGTGGACATGATTGAGCGATTATTTTCTGGACAGTGATCAAACCATCGATTTCAACAAGATCGAATGGTAATCGTAGTGACAGCGAAATTGGAAAACTTCTTGACTCAGAATAATGTGGTGCCATTCAACTCCAATCATCAATTTATTTCTTACAAGGAGGTGAAGCCTTGAGCACTACATGTGTTTTATTTTTACGTCCGCTAAAATATCTACATTGCAACAATTTGGGAAAGCACTGGTGTCTGTTTTTAAAATGTCTATTGCACTCACTTCGAAGCTTTAAGAATAAAAACATTTCTTTACCCAAATTACCCAAATTAAAAAAAGAAAATACACTATTGTTTGACAGATATACTGGCCTTTTCGGCGATGGCTGTGTACAAATTCCTGACTGCTTTTAGTTTGAATCTGGCAGACTCGTAGCATCACTTTTGCCATATGTAGCGACACCGAACGGAACATCACTTAAACGGGAGAAAAAGAAAGCTCGATCTCAAAACCGTTCTTTCCTCGCATTGTCTATCTGACAGTTACAGGGACGTGTCATTTAAAACTGACCGGGGGGAGGGAGCCAGGTGTTTTCAAGTTGGGCACCTGTCTCATCAACGCCTCCCCTGACATTTGGTCAAGTGTCACCGACCGTAAATATACACAAGTTTCCTACATCAGTCGTAGTATGATATATAACACTTGATATCAAATAGCCGAGGTGTCATACGCCAAGTCAATTGTATAATAGTATTTCTATTCACAACCCCTCCCGTCACGGCGATTTTCAGTTTTCCCGTTTTGTTTTTTACGACGTTTTGTAATCGTGAATAATGTTCCATGATTTTGTATTATTTCACAGAAAAGGAAGTTTCTCCTTTGTCTGTGTGAGGTTTTTATTTTTCTTTAACGATGTTTATGGAAAGTACTCATATCATGCAATAACTTCGATATCAGTCTTGTCTGTGTATATAATTTTTATATTCATAACAATATAGAAGAAGATCACCTTTCTAATATGGTTTTGTAGTGAACACTTTACTTCGCATAATATCCAGTGAAAAAGCCTGGATATATTACTCCATCGGCACAACTTGAAGGTTAAATACTCCACTTTCCGCCATTTTCAGCCGTTCATTAATCTCGTCCAAATGCTGAATGACCCTGTAGACCTATACGCGTGGATGGCGTTTTCAGTTACATTTTGTCGGCAGCACTTAGCAGGAATATGTTGGAGGGGGGGGGGGGATATTTCAAAACCTAAGGTCCAACAACTTTGTATCTTTCAACGTTGAAATATATGGAATCGAATTGCAGATGTGTTACTTACACTGCAAGACACCAGTCCCAACATTCCAAGCAATTCATCTCGTAAAAGGATAAGACGCCAACATGTTACATAAATGTATTTCAAATATTTCATGTACATGTTGTCTCTTTCAGTTCAAGTGACAATATTTAATCACTTTAACGGCAGTTTTGACGAACTTAGAAGTCGCTATTTGTGCACATGTTAAAGACAGCTGACTACATGCATGCAGCTCTCTTAGTGACCAGTAAATACAAGACTACATTAATTCCTACTGAGTGACATTGTCTTTGTATAAAATAACTACGCCTGTGAAATATATTATTTTAATAAATGTCTTGCAAGCAAAGTGATTCAATTTATTTTCTCGATTTTCTTGCATTTGACAAATGTTGAAGACGTGCTTGTATAGTGATTACATGACTAAATCGAACGTGAGGCCTGAGTTCACATCTAATCTAAATTACAATATATACGCTATATAGATATCAACTTACTAGTAGTAATAAAGACAAAATACAATAACAACGTGCACAAATAAACGTTAACTAATAACACTGCAGAAAAAATGATAAAACAACATCTAAAAACCCTTTATGTCAATGTATTGTCAACGGTGATCGAGTAACCATAGACGGTGGAGAAGTGTTCTCCACTGTCTATGGACAAACATACTTAGCTTATAGATAGCTTATATACTAGTACTATACGTGCGAGTCGTTTCGTAGAATTTCACGTCTTCGATCTGCACTGTCTACGTCTATCTTGAAGTTTTGGATGGAGCGGCGAGAAATTGACAATATTTAGATGAAGTTCTATTCCGTTGTCAGGAAAAGAGCAATAGGATGATTCTATTAATTTTTCTTCCACCAAATCCAAAAATTCTTCTTTTGTTGCCCCGAGTTAGTGGAAGTCTGAATAGCAGGCTGATGAAATACTCCAAAACAGAATCAGTGATAGATTAAAGTATGAAGAGACGCAATATTTCTATTTATCACAGTGCCTCCATCTTTGTTGACAATATGGCATGCTTTTGACGATTTGTGAACGTCCTTTTGAAACTTGTTTACACTGAGCAGCATGTCTTGAGATGCAGACAAACTAAGCCAGTTAAAACTTTAGGCTTTGGGAAATAAAAATAAGCTGAATGCATCCATATGATACAAGACAGGCAAAACTAACAACACTGATCCCGGGTCCTCTGGGTTGGAAAACAAATCTCACGGCAGAAAAGGTAGGCTTCCAGTGGACGACAACATATATAAACAGAACAGAAAGCTCTCTTTTGAGAATCAAGAATGCACGGTGAGAGAAGTTAATCGTGGGGGGGGGGGGATAAAAAAAATGATAGAAAGAGGACAATGGAACCCGACTTAGGGAGCACTCAGTAATTAGGGCCGGGAATGGGGTCACAGTTTACAAATCGGTTGGTGAGAGCCATATTTTAGAAAATGGAGATTGGGGGAGGGTCACAGTTTACTTTGACTCATTGTATTTTCTAACTTTGCATTATTTTGTGATTTTGGCATCCCATTGCTGCCACCGGTTCTACATCCCACTGCTGCAGCATTGGTTAGGGTGAAGGTTAGGGTTAGGTACCGTAATATCAGATCAAATTGCTGCTGTGCTGACAACCATGTAATAAATTAATTTTCAGTTGATATGTGAGGAGATAAGTGGGCCTTACAGGAATAAAACAGAAGCAGTTGGGTAAGATATTGGGGATAATGTTTTGGAGATGTTGACCTCGGTCCCGAGAATGTAGGGAGTGTAGGGAGTGTGTCAGCTACTAAACTTATTTAGAGCAGTTAATGTTCGGGCCATTAACTCAGCCAATGAGATTCAAATACAGGTATTGATTAATGTAGTGCCGATTTAACACAAATTTACCCCGGTGGCAGTAGTTGGAAATAAGCAATGCCTTTAAAACTTTCAAACGTGGTGGTAGCGGTGGGATTAAGTCCTGTAAACCATTGATTCTGGGACTAGTGTCATTTTCCATGTCTGAAAGCATTAAACCAAATGGTTTTGAAATATTTTAACGGGGGAGCGGTTCATGTTTTAGAGAAAGTAAATTGAGGGAAGGTCACTTTTTTGCACAATGGATTGGGGGAGGGTCAAATTTCACACAACAGCCAGGGCCTGATTTTGCCCGCCCCTGTAATTACTGAAGACTCCCTAAAAACGCGGGGGGGGGGTGTTCTATATTTCTAGCTAGGTCATGTGAGTTAGCTCAAGATAAGAATGAGCTGAAAGACATATCATTCAACTGAAATTCGTCAAGACTATTTGACGATTCCATTGTCTTAGTTAAATTTGCAGTAGCATATCATCTGAAATATTTGTCATTGGCCCACGCCATATATCAAAGGAAAAAACAGTGAGAGGAAATTGATTATTCATACTTTTCCCTGTCCTATCAGAGTTTCCCAACTTTTTAGATTGCTAATCCTAGAACAAACTGACAGGCTATTTGCCAACACATTGCGCAGTGAGTGTTTAACATAACTGTGGCTTTATTTGAAATATAGGGAAAATAAGAAAATATTATTTGAAATCGCGAGAACAAAATTGATTATTCGTCCTTTTCCATGTGATCAAAGCGCTTGACGACGTGCGACGTGAGTGAGTTCTCGAGTGAATCGAAGTAATCGATATAAGAGAGCGCCCTCTAAATATTCTTACGTATGATTCAACAATCAACATGGCGGCTCCCATGGACGAGAAAACGCCGGTTTCGGTAGGGTTGTCAACATTTTATGTTTATACAGACTGTTAAGAGAACCTCAGCATATTTTTGAAATAAAAAAGACCATAGTGCGCAGAAAACATATACAGGGGTTAATGTAGAAACGTACTTAATGAATGTGATACGTTTTGGTCCATTATTTGAAAGTGTGATGATGTGGCACATTTCACATGATTTAGCCTGTTTAGTTTCCGGCGCTTAATTACGGTATATTCCGTTTCATTTCTCATACCAAAGCACCGTAAACAGACCACACAATTATAATACGTTACAATGTTTAGATCCACACACCATGTACTAGTACTAACTGCATTAGTCCTGCTTGCAGACGGTGTACTTGACGCGATTTTGACATTGTCTCTAGAGAAGGGAGGGGCAATTGGCAGAATATAGTCCTGATTTTCCTGATGTTTTGATTTTCAGAGGGACTTCTCTAAGCCCTATAAATATACATATGGAGAAGATGAGTTTATACTAAGTTCTAATCCATGGAGTGACGCAATGGAATTTCAATTCAGTAAGGTAAGGGGTACATTGTACACAAGACATTAGCAGTGGTTCTATATTATAAAGGCCCATTATTCGTTCCCAGGTTATCGCATTATTGCTGTCTTGGCAGATAGGGTCATTCTTTTGTTCAGAACCAACATCTTTTAGAGCTCTGGTTGTGACTCACAAGCCAATTGTAAATTTGAATAACATATTATTGGTGTGATAAACTTACATGTTACCATGTAGTAACGTTTTTCTGATATCATTCATTAGTTTGACAGTGAATTGAGAGCAAGATGGGACCATGCTGTGGATGCTGGTTACTTCAGATACACCCTTGATAGTCTAAAGACCAAAGTCATCCCAGGCAAACTGAAATTTGTTGCACAGGTATGTATACATTTGATATATTTTGGATCGGTTGAATTAAAACACACAATGAAATGGTCAGTAGTGCTTTAGGCAAGATAAAGTGTGTGTGTGCGTGCGTGCGTGCGTGCATGCGTGCGTGCGTGCGTGCGTGTGTGCGTGCGTGTGTGTGTTCAGAATAGACTGAGTTGTTGTGATGGTCATGCCACCCACCCATCCTTTGCTCTTGAAAGTACAGCTGCAGAGAACACCACAAATGCCCATATAAAAAATGTGAATATGCCACACTGGCTCTCATGTGTCAAGGGATGATGTCTTAAAAGTTTTACAGTTCTGGCATAATAGTGGACAGGAAGGAAATAATTTAATTGGGGATAGGGTGGGGTAGGGGTAGGGGTTGGGGGTTGGAATGACTGTCTTTTATGAATACTTGTATATGAGTAAACATTGTTGTACTGTATGCATATAGCTCCCATCAGTATAAGATGCTGGTCGCTCTCAAGTTCAGAAACATCACTGCACAACTTACTTCAAGGAAAGAAGGGTGGTGAAAAAATCTAAATATATTACATTTTGTGTTTGCTTCTGTAACAATTATTGCTGAATATATACTTCTGTTAATTTTGAATTGTAGAAGTTACCAATCATCATTTTGTTAATATTTACAATGAATGTGACTGGCATACATGTATTTATTGAGTAATACTATAAAAACTTGTTGTGTGATGGGTTCATTTTGTTGACTATTAAAAATATCATGCATGTTTCTTCCTAGCTAAATGTGAAACGTGCCACAGAAAGAAGGAAACCTCAAGAAATACAAAGTGTATCACAGCCATTCAATCCTGATCTGTTCAACTTTATGAAAATCAAAGACCATGAGGTAATGAGTCAACAATATGTACATAATACCGCAATACCAGTACTTGCTTAGAAATTACAAAAATAATGATGACAAATTTTTTTTTTAAAAAGTGGAAAAAAAGATAAAACAAAAGACGAAATATACTAACACATCAAATGAAAATTTCTACTGACACAGTCAAAAGATTTGATACTATGCAGCCAGTCCATTCATTCTTTTTAATAACATTTATTTACCTATGCAAGAATCCATCCATCACATTAGACCATCCATCCATAAATTATATTAGACCATCCATCCGTCCATCATATAGACCATTCATCCATCCATTATCCATCATATTAGACCTGCTTGTATCATCAGCCATTCTAATGTACCATTGATAAACATCTGACTTGGAAATACCATATTGAGGAGATGACAAAAAATATTCAGAAAAAGTCTGGTATTCTATTTCAATTGTGACATTAGTACCTAGACACATTTTACTCGTACTATACAAAGCATTTATTCAGCTCAACAACACCTATGGTTTGGAAGTCTGGGGAGTACATTCCTATCGTATTTACTTTCTATTTTGAAAATACAGAAAATGTGTGTACGCTGTATTACATTCTTCAGCTTCAGGCAGCCGTCTTCTCCCCTGTTTAGGAATTTAGGTCTCTTCGATATTCATAATCTTTATCAACTAAGTCTTGGAAATTTTATTTTTGAATTATGTAATGGATATCTCCCTCATCATTTGACTGATTACTTCAAAAGTGTGGACCATAGTTATGAAACTAGGCTGAGGTGTTATCAAAATCTATCTATTCCTATCACACACACAACTGTCGGACAATTTTCAATCTCATATGCAGGTGCTAAACTCTGCAATAGTCTTCCAATACATATGAAAAATCTGACATGAAAATATGAATTTAGGAATGCGTTTAAAGAATATATCATTTCTGATGTGTAAATTTTCCGTTATGGTTCTTTGTCTTGTCATAATTAGTTCTGTGTCTGTGTTATAGTTATAATCTATACGTTCGTTTAACTAAAGCCCGTAATGATAACTTATTATTTCCATTACCGGTGGAGCCAAACTCGATTAGCGGAAAGCTATTTTTTTTGGACTCCAAATTGCCATTTTGTTTCTCCTTTTGTCTTATTTGGTCATCATTGACATGTACATATTGACTTTCAAATTGGCAATAAATGAATGAATGAATAATATACTTGTTATTACTGTGTATGATTTCTGTACAAGTTGAACTCCTTGTGTGTAATTACTTTGTAATTCACATACATTGATGGTTTAAACTCTGTCTCTCTCTCTCTACAGATTATAATTGAACTGTACCCCAAGCAGCTTATGAATGATGAAGCAATAGTAAATGGAGAGGTCGAAGTCAGTCATGATGTGAGCACTTCGACAAACAGAAATATTATCATCATCAATGTTAGTCCATTAGAACATTGTAATGTACTAATAGTGCCCAGTGTGGATCATGGTCTTCCTCAGGTCAGTATATGGGATTCATTAGGTTCACATCAAATATTACTGCATAGATGTATTATAACCTGTGAAGCCCAAATATAGATTTTGGAGATCAAGTTGTATGTTTGCAATACAGTACTTTTCCTTGGAAGTTTTCCTCGGAAGTTCCATTAGACCTAAAAAAATAATTGTTCGGTTCCGGTTACCCAACCCCACCTAGGTTTTCACTGCCGACCCTAAACTTTTATTATGTATTCAAGAAAAAAATAACAAAATCGCAGAAATTGTGAAGTATGGCATGAGAAATAGTGGATGCGAAAACTGCCATCAACTTAAATAGATACTCTAAAACTATTCTTCCAATCTGTAATGGCTTTACATCTGATAGGATGAAATAAACAACACAGAGAACATTTGGAAAACAGTGGAAATCCTGAACTAGACACTCACACATGGAAACAAATATAATAAAATAAAATAAATAATAAGTCTACCTACCCCACCTATTCTAAAATTGAATTTCACCATTGTATAATTGATTTAAGATAACTCTGCCATTATTATTTGTGGTTATTTAGAATTTGGCAATTTAACTTTAAGTGATTCCATAGTAATGCTTATTTATTTTGATCCAAACATTGTTTCAGTTAATGTAAGTTTAGAGTGACAGTCAACATTATATGTTCACAGTAATTTACCTTGTTGACAGTGTGATGAGGCTTATAGTCCAGTGGCTTATATAGTCCATGGCTGATATGTACAATAAATGTAGCATGGCATAAACTTGTACAGAATGGCTTCTATTGATGTGTAGACTGTGTCTTACAAGATGACCTTATATGCAAATTACTTAGAGGTCACTATGACCTAGCACCTGAACTCTGTCATAACCAGCAGTTTAGATAGTAGTTGCACTTTCTATTGTTGCAACCTTTTCCGTGGATGTGTTTGTGAGATATAATGGAAAAGTTTACAGCTGTCATTCTTAATGATTGCAATATGTTCATGAGCCATTCACTGACACATTTATAATTTGTGTATGTGTGTGATCCACCAAGAAAGCACAGAACATTCATTCCATCATATTGATCTGACGTACAATTCATATAAGAGTAACTTTAAATAGTCAATTCTTATAAATTTACTATTCTTAATTACAGGTTTTTACAAGAGAACTTGTAATAATCCATAATCATTTCTTATGAATTCTCTTTCTTCATTCACAGGTTTTAACTCCAAATGCAATAAAGTTGGCTCTAGATACTATTCTTATAAGTGCTCACCAGTAAGTGTTCACTGTTGTGACAATCCAACTCTGAAACGAGAATAACTTTAATAAGAATACTGATTTTTAGTTTGAAATTTTATCATTACTTTTAACTTTTGGATATGCTAGTACCAAATTGAATGTAACCCAACCTACCATAAAAAGTAGTATACATTTGTTTGTCAAAGATCTATCTCTGATAAATCGATTTGATATATTTTGATAATTTTTTCATACCATACTGTTTTACTGATGCTGAAGAAAAGGTATAAAAAATGTATTTTCTTATGTTGATTAAATTCTCAAATAATTTCTCTACCTCAGGTTACCGTGGTAATTTTTTTGCCTTTTACTACACAAAACTTTACAAAATGTTATGAATGTGATTATTTTAGCTGTATATGAATGTATTGGATGGTAATTATCATGTCTGTCACACAGGGGTTTTCGAATTGGTTGGAACAGCCTATGTGCATTTGCATCAGTCAATCATCTTCACTTCCATGCTTATTACTTGGACAAAGAGTTGGCTATTGAATCTGCTGTAAGTACCCAAGACCTGTACGCTTTTGAGTGTTATTTCATATGAAGTACCAAATTCTGTAGAGCTACCTTCCCTTGAAAACTTTACATGTAGTTCATATTGTTGACTGACATAGGAAGGGTCAAAAGACTTGTTTGTGTTCAAGACCTTGCCCATATCATATCAATTTGAAAACAGAAGAAGTAATTATTATTTATAGAGAATTCATTTGCAATGCTATCCCATGAGTGATTGATTAAAAAAAAAGTAGTTTTATGATTATTTATGGAGATCACATGTAAAAAAACAACAACTCATGGATTATTTTCTAATCATGATTGGAAATCTGGAAATGCTGTATTTCTTCGTCATGTGTATATAAATGTTGCCATTGTACAGTACAGGCATTCACACAATATATTGATCAAATGAAATGGTTTGAGTCCCTTGTGTTTTCTGTCTTGAAAAATCTGCCTTTGTTTAGCAGAACTTCTGTACATATGCAGATAATAGAAGGAAATGTTTTGAATGATTCTTGATACTGTTAAGTTAAGATGTATATATAAATGGATCAAACATGCAAATGTTTTAGTACCGGGGTAATAAGAGTTTCTTGATATCTGTTTAAGCTTTAACATATGTGATTGTTTGAGTGTTTCTCTGTATGTATACTTGTCACAGACTACCAAACCTGTGTATGGGGGATGTCATGAGATCGATGGTTATCCAACTAGAGGGTTTGCATTCCAGTTGGAGGAAGGACAAGTAACAGAGCTTGCTAGGTAAGATCAGTATATAAAATGTGCCTGGTATTCTGTACAAATGCAATATTATTTGTGATGTGTAGAGTACATTTGTAATCATTCCATCTACATTGGAGTATTTGTTGTTCTTATCAAAAGTACAGTTTGTGTTAGACTAGAGACTGGTCTTTGGTTTTGGAATCTAGTCTGCCATACCATAGACTCTACACTAGGGTCTATAGTCATACCAACCAACTAGGCTGATGTGATTTGTACTCACAAAGCTAGAAGAGACATCATGCAAAGAAATTAAAAACACAACATGTAAGTTTTAATCCCATAGACATTGACAGGCACTTCTTTCTACCACAATATGTATATTATGCTTACATCATTAAACTCCACCTTCAACTGTGAATACAAGTTACATATGCACGCGATGACATCATCGGTTTATATTAAAAGCTCCAATTTATGAAATGCATATAAATACTGCTGTTAGTGGTAATTTAAAACTCAGCATAGAAATTTGTGCTAAAATTGGATCAGTTTGGTATGATGGACTAGATATGACTAGTCTCTAGTCTACGTTTGTGTACATTCAAAGTAGTAATTTCTTGTTTTCAAAAACTCATGTGACCTTTTATAGAGCAGCCTGTAGTTTATCACATCATCAGATTGCAACCATTGTTCATCAAACATGCAATGCTTTGAAATATATGATTAATATTTTAAGTGTTTTGTACTTCATACCAACAGATTAGTGTACAAGGTGACCTCGTATTTCCATAGCAATGAAATAGCACATAACATGTTCATAACAAGGGGAACAGTATTTTGTCATGACAGCCATAGCAACAAGAGAACTGTAAGAGTGTATGTGTGGCCCAGAAGACCGTCCTATGGTAAGATATGAACATTCTACATGTGATACACACTATTACTGAAAACAGTGGACTGAACAAGACTCTATTGGTTGGCAGCCAACTTCTCATAGCCTGTGTGTATGTCTATATATCCATGTCTATTGAACTGAATTTGTTTATGTTGTATAAATAAACTTAGCCTTGGTTTCAAACACATGTCTGCATAGTCTACCGACCAACTTTTTATGAAATCATGTTACTGATATCAAACCATTCACTGCGTATCCACAGGTGCTAAAACAGAAGATGCTTTCAACATTGCAGTATGTGAACTTGCAGGACATTTACCAATAAAAGGTAACAACATCCTCAAATAGTGTTGTGTTCATGTGACAGATATATGAATAAACTATGTAACATAATCAGTCAGACCAGCTTTCACAGGTGCAGTCATTGATTCATGTAAGAGAGATAACATCTGGATAATAAAATATCACATTTGAGAACACTACATACTGTTTGGGCATTCATATCTGTACGCAATCCTGTCATTTACTTCATAACTATAGATATTTTGAAAACATAACATTGATAAACAGGCTCTCAGTACGAGAATGAATGGATTCTGGGTTCATAGTATCAAATGAAAATTTCTACTCACAGAGTCGGAAGTAAATCAGGTTCTCAGTGCTTTGACAAAACTATCAAGTTGCATACAGTTGTGGAACAAGATTATACTCATGAATGCTGTGACAGTTTATACATGTTTAGATTGTTGTTGTTTGTTTTAATCTACAATGTTATAAAGTGTTTTTGTAATTGTCTTTATCATGCTCATTTTACAGTTGAATCAGAGTACGACACTATGACAGAAAACGAGGCATCAAGAATACTACATGAAGCTTCATTGTCCGAGGAAGAATTCACAAATATTAAAGAACAATTGGTACCTGTCCTGAATGGAAAATAATAACCTCTGGAAATATGTGTGTATTGTTTGAAAACAATTTCATGACACTTTTTGTGTTGTTTTAAAGCCTTAAATAGTGAGGAAACCAATGAACACAACAGTAAAACCTCCTGTAATGAAATGTTGCTGATGGCAAATATCGTGATGAAAGGTGAAGGAAGTTGATTGTTTATTCTATTCCATACTATTTACTTTCGTCTCTCTTATAATCTTTTTTTTTTTAAATTACTTATTTTGTATTTATCAGTTTACTAACATTCAAGGAAGAACAAAAAATACAGGGTATTTTCCAGGAATTTAAATGGCATTATTGCTTAGCCTAATATTGTGTTTGAATCCTCATCTGTTGCCGACTGGGTATGTTACAAGTAAGAAGACCTTGGCAATATATTTATCTAAATCTTTCAGTAAAGTGCAAATAATTATTACATCCAGAGGTATATATGTATATATTTGTAAGACGGATATAATATAATATTTCATATTGGGTGTATTTGAAGAGGATTTTGTACATTTGTCAGATTTATAGGTGGCATGTTTTTTGACATGAGAAAACAGGACCTACAGCTGGAACACTGATTATATTTCAGATACCCAGATTTGAAAACCACTTACAGCATTATGAATTAGGCTAACAAAAACTGTTTGGATCCGGTTACCTGACCCCACATAGTTTTTCACTGCTGACCCTAAACATTTTTTTTGAGAATATAATAATAAAATCAAGAAATTGTGACGTCTCGCGAGAAATAGTGGATGTGGAAACTGACACCATCTTTAAAAAGACAAAATAAAACTGTTCTTCCAATCTGTAATGGCTGTACATCTGATGAGAAGAAATCAATAACACAAACCATATGGAAAACAATGGAAAACATAACTACCTGAACTTGACACTCAAACATGAAATTTTTTTTGAAAAATGAAATAAAAACTCAATGTACCCCACCTATTCTAAAATTGAGTGTAATCAGAGCCACATAATTTTATTTTAGGCCTTATTATTTGTATTGTTAAAAACACTTTAAATGGTCTCCTTGACAACCATTAGCATTTACATATAGTTTTTAGGCAGTTTTAAATTCGGTTTGTGTTTTAAGTCTTCAAGTGTACATTTGCGCAATGACCAAATTTGCATATACACTGATTATTAGTATATGTGAACATATCATGTATTTGGCTGGAATAATTACATTTATTATATACCACATACCTAGAAATAGTTAGCACACTTCCTTTTCTGTAAGTATGCGTGGATGTGTCTAATATATAAATAAATTAAAAACTTCAGCTATTCAACTGTTACACTTGAAATGAATAAATTCTAAATGAATAAATTAACCTGCTGGCTGAATAATTCTGACTGATTATCATCAAAACACATGTTTTTTTTTTAAAATAATAAAATGTATTACTAATTTACTAATGGGATGGAATATTGTGTCTTTTTCATAAATAAAGTGTCATAAATACAAACACATGATTTTGGATATGTGTCAATTCTTTACTCTGTTTTCATTATGTTAACGTACTCTATGTCCATAAACTTAAACTTCATTTTGCACCAGGAAATACTTGTAAGTATCCACCTAGGCTTTGTCAGTGTTTTCTGAAGTTTGGTGAGCTACTATAGTAATTCTTGGTGCAAAATAAAGTTAAATTTATGAACATAGACTGAAGATTTGCATAGATGAGCTTTCAGCATTTGTTAACATACTCAGTTTGCATGATGCTAACAGTGTCTGTGTGTTGTAGTCACTAGATTTTGTGTGTGTGAACTGCTGATCAGGCAATGGATTTGATATCTATAAAACAACACAAAACAAGTGACGTCAGGAAAGATGGTACAGTTGGATTAATGTCATGAGATACTTTTTGTGTGTATACCATGTGTGACAGCATTAGAGAAAGAAAAACAACACTCACAAACTGCATCATGCACGTGTCGGCCATTTTTAAAAAAACCAAGGTGGCACATTGATGTATGTGTAGACATTAACAAGTTGCAGTCGTCAATTGTAATTGCAAAATGCAAAAATAACGGTATTTGTATGTCTCTTTTTGAATAATTCTTAAATTTCACTGGTTCTGTCACAAAACTATTGAGCAAAAATTGATGACCTTAATCTGGTTATTATATAAATGTATATTCTAACAGCTGGCCAACCCAGAAGTTGTTACTCTCCACTGTCCTACCAAGGAAAGTCTTGAATAAAGATATTCGCAAAGTTGAGATGTATATATATATATATATATATATATCTATTTCCTGTCTATGATACTGTAACCCCGATATTACTTGTATGCTCAGCATGTTACAAAATCTTACCTCAAGTGGGTAATACTATAATACTAATACTATAATACAAAAAATGTACTGCTATTCCCATAAGCTGATTTGTCACAGTGGGAAGTGCTTACTAAGTATCTACATCAGACTGTTTGATTATTCAAATGAAGTTATTATGTAAATGAACACTCAACCCCTCTACAAGCAGCCAATATATGAAGTATGATGATTTACTTATAATGCTAATATTATGTTAATTTAAAGAATGCTATTCTGATACTGGCTTTTGAGAGATGTTGCTAACTTAAATCAGTTTGAATGGCTATTGTAACAAGCTGTGAGTAAGTATCAAGGTCACAGATCAGTGCCGTAGAGACTCTAATAAACCCTTCATTTAACTTGTATTATAAAATACATATATGGGGTGGGGTGCATTAGGTGGAACAAATTACATATCTGTTTACGTGGATATATTTGTGCAGGTAAGGTTATATTAGAAATAAGACCATCCTGTAGATTTAGATGACAATGAGCTGTCCCTGTCTCTACTGTCTCGACCCAGTTATGGATTCTGCCCTATAAGTTAGGGCTTGAATTTGAACTGTTGACAGTTGTATGCACTTTTTGGTATGATTATTGTGATATATTTGCATTTATATAATCTTAGTGGTGTTATGTTTTAGCTGTACTGCAGCATACATGCTTTGTCACTAAAATCCTACTTTTGGCACTCAAAGTCTCATGACTATAGATATATGTATAAACATAAACAAATATATTTATGAACCAATTTCAATAAAATATTCTTTCAGATATTGGTTCACCTCTGTAATGTCCTGTATCTATACGAAGAGGTAATACACCTGACCTGAACTGAGCCATGAAAGATCGTTGACTACATGATAAGTTCATGAACACGTACATGTAGGGTTCAACACCGTAACTGGATTTGAAACATCTGTAGGTTCTTACAGTGTTGGTTTATGATGCACAGTTTCTGACCAAGATCGTTCTAAATTAAACCTCACTTTCTATTCTACATTTTCTAAATCAAAACAAAGAATCTGTAAAAGTATCTAAATTTAAATCATCAAAAATATTACATAATTCTGAACACCAATTGGAATTACCCAGACTTAAGTCCCACAGAAATATTTTCTTTGTCAACCTATTCTCATCCAGCAGAAATATTAAAGTGATTCCAATACCTAACCATCGAAATGTGTCTACGAACTCTGCAGGGATGCCAACCAGTATCCCCTGTCAAAGCACATATTGGCGTAAACATTTATGCCAAGAAAAAATGGCAAGGCCTGGTTTTGTACCAAGTGACATTTGTCATGCCTGCTAAAACCCCAAACCACTGAACAGTATAGTCAAGGATAGGGGACACGTATGAATCAAAAAGCTTAGAATAGCTACTAAATTCCATTTTTTTCAGTACTTTAAACTTTGAGTTGGCAGCACCTAGGGCTCTACGATCCGAATCTGCAAGACTTGACGTAATCAGTCTAAGTATTCACTCAACGTTACTCCTAAGACATCTTCCTAATACCATCTGTAAGTTGTTTATTTTTGTTGAATATGATTCAATATAGAAGAGTATATGGGGGGGGGGGGGAAATAATCATGCTTGAACCTGTGTGAATTTTTCATGCACCATATCTGCACTAGAGCAAAGGCTTTATAAACACAAGGCAGTACTCTTGATAGTAAACTAAACTGAATTCAGACATCAAACAAATCAATTCATCAGTGAACATCTCTGACCTAAAGTAGTGTGAAATTCTCTGTCCATGGAAATCTCTTGATAAAGGCTAAACATGAGTGAAGGGAAAAGGCCAACAGCTACAGTTTTTTATTTTATTTAGGTGATGCTGAAAAAGGCGGAGCATTGCATGAATAAATAACATGTAAACATACCATGCAAAGGTGCTTACGTAATT
Source organism: Glandiceps talaboti (assembly GCF_964340395.1). Lineage (NCBI taxonomy): Eukaryota > Metazoa > Hemichordata > Enteropneusta > Spengelidae > Glandiceps > Glandiceps talaboti. Next base: position 31,300,662 of record NC_135550.1, on the reverse strand, counting down.
GATGTGGATGATACTTGATGCATTCTTGTGCAATTACCCAGGTATGATTGATGTCTCTATATATAGTCTACTTTAACAATGCCCATTTGAGTGATGTTTTAGTAAACCACGCATCTGTGTTGTTAAATCTTTTTGTGGTGGTTACTAATTGCGTGGAGTTTTGTTTAGTAGCACAGAATATCAATACCCAAACACGCCAACATACAATATCCCCTATTCATCTGTCGAGGTCAGACACCATTCAGACAAACCCCAAGCTTTAATCAGTTAACTATCTCATACATACAAAAACATCCTTTCAAACAAACTATGCAACTAGTAAATAATTCAGTAACATACAGAGATTTCATAATATTGAGTTCCAGTTGCTGAAGGGGTTAATATTACTAAGACTTTGTAATTGGGAAAAGCGGATTACACGAAGAAAAATGTGAAATATAAATAAAATAAATATATCCAGGATTTAAAAGATAAAAGAATTCTTTTGTAGTTATTCTTTATCAGGTTTGTGCATGGTCTGCATGGTAACATATGTTTACTTAAATTCATTGTATGTACATCCGGTTTGAAATTGATTGATGTGAAACATTGTTTTGTGTCAGACACAGAATAACAGCGGTATATTTGATGTAAGACTTTAACACTTGTAAATACACGGAACGATGATGCACGAATATGGAATAATTGTGATCGTAATACAAAAACTGAATGAAGTGCCTTTATCTAAAACAACCACATGTTGCCAAAACTTTACACAGAAACAGACAACAGTTGTGTGTGTATGTTACAATCTGCACAATATGTCAGCAAGTTAGTTTTTTAATTTTCTGTCTGATTATTGTAGTGTAAAATAACTCACACTTTCTAATCATTCTCTCATTATATCAAATGTACTTTGATAAATGCATTGTAACTTCTTTTAAACATTTGATTAAATATCTTATATAAAACATAAGCTGAGTTGTTGGCTTTAAAATTAGCAAGACATACATATCTATATTGATCAGTGCTAAGTCTAGCACTGGAACTAGGTCATTGACCCAGTAAGCTGAATGGGACAATGAACTTTCACAATTAATATTGAGTAATTTAAAAAAATGTATTTATATATAATATTGGCTTGTACAGATTATAATGGCATTTACTATACAATCTTCCCTTCTATACTGACTTCTCCTAGACTGCAAGTACAGGTGACATAATCCTGTTTCACTTTTTACTTTCATTTCAAATTGACAGTCATTCATGTCTCCTTCAGCTGAATGCATGAACAATATCATGTTAAAGGATTTAGATTTTATCTGCTGTCTACACAAGGAACCTTGTACATCCTAGCACTACGATGTGTATATCCTAGCACCAGGATGTGGCCATATCCTAGTGCCAGGAAGAAGAGCACAGCTATTTACCAGCTCACAGCCCCGTTACAGGGCATATTTTCGCATGTTTTTGTAGCCAGAGTAGTATTCTCTACAATCTCATCATCAACAGGTTTAAAGTTACTGAGAGGCTTACCCTGGAAGCAATGTTCAGTGCACAAAGGTCGGGGGACATTTTGACAATCAAGATTGGCTCTAATGGATTTAACTTTTTCATCAAAGAAATCCAGGAAACGCTGTGAAAGTTCTATGGCAGTGAATACTGTTGGTGTAGAGGAAGGCTTTTTACATCCAATTAACCTATGTGTAATGCTGAACAATTGCTTAAATGTATGACTCTTGCTAACTTTTTTACAAAGGTTTTCACTGAATGAACAAGTTTTGTAACAGCTTTCTTTGCATTTTCTAGGTTTAAATTTTAAAACACTGTACTTTTATAAGGGGTTGGGTAGGGGGTGAAAGTGGTGGTTAGAGTAGTACCGGTACTCTAAATTTTATGGGTCATAAATATCATAGATTCTAAATTGTGTATATCAAGGTGGAAATTATACAAATATCTAAATTCCTCATTCTCATGACCACCTTTCCACTATTTCCTATAATCCATAACTTTAATACTGAGCATTTGTGAACATAAATATTGTGTCAGAAACATTATATAGGTCATAGTTCACATACATGTACTGGATATTATATAAGTCATAGTTCACATACATGTACTGGATGTTCATAGGTCATAGTTCACATACATGTACTGGATATTACATAGGTCATAGTTCACATACATGTACTGGATGTTCATAGGTCATAGTTCACATACATGTACTGGATATTACATAGGTCATAGTTCACATACATGTACTGGATGTTCATAGGTCATAGTTCACATACATGTACTGGATGTTCATAGGTCATAGTTCACATACATGTACTGGATATTCATAGGTCATAGTTCACATACATGTACTGGATGTTCATAGGTCATAGTTCACATACATGTACTGGATGTTCATAGGTCATAGTTCACATACATGTACTGGATGTTCATAGGTCATAGTTCACATATATGTACTGGATATTCATAGGTCATAGTTCACATACATGTACTGGATGTTCATAGGTCATAGTTCACATACATGTACTGGATATTATATAAGTCATAGTTCACATACATGTACTGGATGTTCATAGGTCATAGTTCACATATATGTACTGGATATTCATAGGTCATAGTTCACATACATGTACTGGATGTTCATAGGTCATAGTTCACATACATGTACTGGATGTTCATAGGTCATAGTTCACATACATGTACTGGATGTTCATAGGTCATAGTTCACATACATGTACTGGATATTCATAGTTCACATACATGTACTGGATATTCATAGGTCATAGTTCACATACATGTACTGGATGTTCATAGGTCATAGTTCACATACATGTACTGGATGTTCATAGGTCATAGTTCACATACATGTACTGGATATTCATAGGTCATAGTTCACATACATGTACTGGATATTCAACTTTTTACTTTGGTTAAAATATACAATAAACTATCATCCATTTGTCATTCATCATCAAATCTGGACAGGTCAGCTGAGTTTACCATTTCCTACTGAATTACGACGAAACTCTGGCAGGTAGCCAAGCATAAATGTTCTGTTGAAAAAAAAATAATGAAAAGTGTCACTTGCCTCATTAATTAGAAACACATATTCAAGGAAAATCATGGGTGCCAATTATTTTGATTTTAACACCATTTTTTTGTTTTAATAAATTTCCACATTGATTCCCATTCCATCTTGTACTGTAAGGATAGCCTTTCTCTACGGAATAACCTACGTAGTTCTGTCAACCATTTCATTCCCATTCCATCTTGGACTGTAAGGATAGCCTTTCTCTACGGAATAACCTACCTAGTTCTGTCAACCATTTCATTCCCATTCCATCTTGGACTGTAAGGATAGCCTTTCTGTACAGAATGGTAAGGTTTACCATAAGCTCCTGTATGGTAGACTGATTGAAATGTCAACACAGGTTGATCCCTGGGAAATGTTGGTGGTAAATCAACTAAAAGTGAAAAAAACAGTGGATTTACATACATGTTTTGCACTCTCTCAGACAGGGAGACCAAACTAATGAAGAATCAAATTTCTTGGGAAAGGAATTATTTTCACAAATTTCTATATTTTTATGGCTAGACATGAACTGTCGTACCCTCACTGTGACAAATATTGATAGTCAACATACCAGGACCTTCTTATTTAACTACAAAATGAGAGTAAATTCAAGGTTATCTCTCAGGTACACTTGACAGACACAAAGCATGTCGTTATATGTAAATACAAAAAAAAATAAACCCCCAAAAAACAAGAAAAGGTTTGCTCAATTCCTATTTATAATATCATCAATAATACAAGCACTGACTCATGGCGGACACATTTACTTTGGCAAAAGTAACATGTGAAGTAGTTACTGAATAACAGTATATAATTTTACTTGTGGTACTTACCATGTAAAACAAAATGAAAGTCATTCCATTCTTGTAAGATTGAAAGTTTGGTGAAACCTTCAGCATCATACTCAAGTATTGACCTATAAATGTTAAATATAAAAATATCAAATTTTAGAATGTCTAATACTTGGTAATATGTGTATGATATCAAATTCTTTGATGCACTCCAGACTGATAAACAAAACTTTGGCAAATGTAACATATCAACAAAAGTACAAGTCATCCCTTATTGTGAGAAAAATGTATGTGTAACATGCAAATGTAATGGGGGCACAATGACATGTACTGAGGTCCTTTATAACATGAAGCAAACCAGCCATTTCTTTCTAAAACAAAAGTATTTGATTTACTTTTATAGAGGGCGCCCTTTAATGTAATGACTTCAACCATAGACCCTGACGCCTGATGTTAGAGAAGACCCAATGTCCATGCTTCAAACACTTATTTGATTTGATTTCCCACTTGGTAGCTCTATCACAGGTTTTGGTTAAGAGTATTTCCACTTACCTTCCAAACTGACTGAGAAATGCTGAAATATATTCTCTTCTTGATTGGTAACATTTTACAACTTGGTCAACCTTTGAAAATAATGATAATTGTAAGATAGTTTAATGTTGTGTCTTTACATCTACATGTACAATAACAGTTCATGTGAAAAAAAATAAATTGTGCCAATTCCTCTTATCCCATTTAAAACAACACAAAAATGAAAATACTTCAGTCAATATTTCTATATACAGGTTAGGTAAAGACTCCAAGACAACAATGCTAAATAGTTTTCCACTGATTGAAATGTGTATTGAAAATAAACTATTACATTATGATTGTATACCAGGACTATTAGGGTGAAGACAACGAATTAAATGGTATTTGGATTTAAAATAGTGTGTGTGTGTGTGTGTGTGTGTGTGTGTGTGTGTGTGTGTGTGTGTGTGTGTGTGTGTGTGTGTGTGTGTGTGTGTGAGTATGTGAGTGTGTGTGTGTGTGTGTGTGCGTGCGTGCGTGCGTGCGTGCGTGTGTGTGTGTGTGTGTGTGTCTGTGGTGTGTGTGTGTATGTATGTGTGTGTGTGTGTGTGTGTGTGTGTGTCTGTCTGTCTGTCTATGCCACAACCTGAAAAACTATGGGAAAGGCAACAATACCAAGCATTACACCTTACCTTATTGGCCAATAGGTCCTTGACATGAGGTACATAGTCTGAGAGACTATTGTTCCTTGGAAAGACTGGTATTCTAAGTTGAGAAGCTCCACCAATGGCACTGCATATAAATACATTTTCATCACAATATTATACATTTATATTCCATATATTGATTTGGAGTAATCTTTTATATTCATACACTCTACATCATTACCAGTGTTCCAAAATTATCACAAATTATTTTGGATACAAAATTACAAGAAACCTTACTAGTGCAACTTGAACTTGTACAACTTAAGAAACACCTCACATGCTGCCCAATGTCGGTTGTGATTCAGGAAAGTTGTACCTACATCAACCTTGTAGGATATAGATAGTTGAGAATACAAGAATGTTATCCCATTATTGGTTTGTATACAAATGAATGTTGGTCTTACCACACATTTAAATAATACTCAGACAACATGTTATTTATAATTACATATATAATTCATGTAGCAGGCTGTTACACTAAAATGGCTCAATCTTTATATACACTGAAACACTGACAGAGAAGTGATAACAAAATAAAACTCACTGCTCAACTCGTGGTGAGAGGTAGAGCTGTGGTACAACTTTACTTGAAACTGAATTCTGGAAACTTATCAGAAGTATGGCAATATCTTCTCCTGGATCACCCTGGTAATGAAAATGTAGAAGATCCCTTCAATTTTAATTACTTTTTATTAGTTTCCTCTTTGAATTGTTATATTAATTTTAATCTAAATATTATGACAAAGGGAGTTTTTATGAATATTTCAAATGATGTACGATTATTGTGATTGAGGGCTAAGTAATACCTGGTATAAGACGTGCAGAAAGTGAATACTGCAAAAATACTAATTATGTCATTTTGTTTAAAGTGCTGACAAAGATTTAAAAAATAGATTTCAATACCTGTATAAGATATGGAGGAATTGCTGACAAATCCACTGGTAACCTGATGAGGAAGGTGATTGGAGTTTCTGCTCCCTGAAATAAAAAAAGAAAACAAATATAAGAAAACATTACTTAGATAAATGTAGTTAAAATTGCATTATTGATTGTCAAATATACTTGATTAGAATGTAATCATTACTCAAACAACATCACTTGGATTGTAAGATTAAGCATGTTATGTTGTTGACATGAACTGTTGTTACAATGGTCCTCCTTCTCATCATCATCAATGACATCATATATCATTGCCATCATCGTCGTTATCATTGTTGTCCTCACTGTCATTGTTCTCATCATCGTCGTTGTCGTTGTCGTCGTCGTCGTCGTCGTCGTCGTCATCATCACCAAAAACAATCATTTTGAAGCGACAAAGATGATAAATAAACTTACAAGACTTTTCCTCTTTCCAGCAAATACTTCCAACTGATCGTATACATATGTTTCTTTGAGTGAGTTGTATTCATATAACAGCCTAGGATTACTTTCCAGCAATGATTCCTGGTGTTCTTTATACTTTTCAACTAATTCCCTGACGACACACAGTAAAGCCTTGGTGTCATCAGCATTCCAATTAACCAAACTCTGCAAAGGAACAATTATTTAGTGTATGACATCAATCATTCAGCTAAGTCATTTCTAAATTAAGAATGACATTAATATTTGTCATATTTGAAACTAAATAAACTTTAATCTTTAAACTTTATATACAGTACAACTTATTTTGCCAGTAGATTTTGAAAATAGTTCACAGAGAAAACACACTTATTTGTAAACCAGAGCAGTTATATCTTTCGTGAACTTCAAAATAACAAGACAACATGTTTTGGACAGTGCCGTGGTTTGCGACGATGACTTATTTGTGACTTGGGTAAAAATACTGTCCATTTTGTATTTCTTGTACTAGGCAGTCTGATACATGTTGCCTGGCTATTGAATAAATTATGTTTACAAAAGTACAAAACTGTTCTGAAACCCTTTATTTTCAAACCTCTCAAATTGTTTATTGACTGACGGTTACCTTCCTGTAATGGAGATGGTATCAATTGGGGACCTGGTAGGATGTAGGTTGCAATGTGAAGGCTTTAATCCTATGTGCTGAAATGGCTGCAATGGATTGTATGCTCCCCAGGGAGTTGAGGAAGACTAAAGGGCCGCTGTGCTGTTCTGATCCGAGCCAGGGGTAATAATTATAAAGCGCTTTGAGCATGCATGGGAAAGTGCTATATAAGAACCCAACATTATTATTATCATTAATTCTAATATGTTAAATTAAAATAGTCACTCTGTCTCTGTCATGTATTGCATACCTTTGTTTCTTCTAATTTTGGACAGAAATCTTTGTCTTCTTGGTCAAAGATAAAATCGGGTGGCTCTGAAGGGCAGTGGCAATTAAATATAACATGCCCTGTATTGGAAATCAAACAGAAAAAAAACATGAATAGTGAAACACACTTTTTGTGGTACCAAACATGCAAATTACCTGATTCATTTGGTGTCTTTACAAATTGCTAATTAATGTGCTTTTCTCATATTTTGTCATGAAACATTATGGTCAAATATTAGTGAGTGGTTGGGCTGCATGAGTGGTATAAGTATATTTTCAGGTTCAACTACTAGACAAGTATACTTCAATGCATGGCAGGGTAACATAACACCATTCACCAATATGTAAGACTTTGAACATTTTACAAATTTATGTATGTGAACACGAAACATGAAGTTTGTTCTTTAATAAATACTGACAACAACTTACACTTGACAGAATTTCCAGCAAATGGGATTGTCACTTTGAATCTGTCACAACATCTAACGGCTCTTTCCAACGTAATGTAACTTCTAAATAAAGAAGAAAGACAAATAAAGAAAATATTAGTACATGTATTTTTTCATTCATTGGTCGCCTAAATTTTACAATACACGCCTATCACACTAAAATGACAACAACAGTTGAACACGGATATACACTTCCGTGACCATGAATCACACAACTTCACAACTTGATCGCTTACCCAGATCTGAAATCTGAAATTCTCACAGCACCGCCACAAACGCCAACATCGCCGTCCCTCAGGAGAGCTTCGACGTAATTTGAAATATGTGGGTCAAGTTTATCTAACTCTTCTTCAAACATGTTACCAAAAATCGCAATTTGTCAGTACGGGTCGTCACTTGTCAACAGACTAGCACACTGTTCATTTCTAGTTCTCTTCTACTTCCGCTATTCGTCAAACCGAGGCTGAAGGTATTTCCCGAAACTAAAACGAGGCTGTTAGTATGACGGTCACCACGTTTTGTCACTTCCTTCGAACTTGCAACCATAGGTAGGACTAAGTCACTGTTTGTATGTGAAATACCTGATCTTTAGTATAGTGTGTTTAGATTTTTGACTTCTGTTGACGATATCTGCCATATTTTATTATTCACAGGATGTTCAAATGACTGGATGTGTCAAGTGCACAGCTTTAAGGCTGGGATTCCCCATCCCAAGCTTGTCGGCCGCAAAGCGAATGATCCGACCAGTCACATCACTTCAAGAATATGTTGGAGCAATAAATCATTCGATTATAACTCGGAAATCAGTAAATATACTTTTTTTTTTTTTTTTTTTTATAAATGAGGAACATAGACAGTCTATTAGTGTAGAAGTTCAGATTTCTTGAATTTACTTGTTTTAACTAGTAAGTTTTTCCACAGTCCCGCTATCCATGGAGGTAGAAACACATGCCTTATCTGTTATCACTATGTTTTTCTTGTTTAGTTTAATACTTATTGGTGGTGGTGGTGGTGGTGGTGGTGGTGGTGCATGGTTGTAGTAGTAAAACTAAAATTGATTTGTGAATCTTCTGTGTCATGAAGTACAACTACTATGAACAATACATATTGGAAATAAATGATTATGTCGAAATTGTACTTTGATGATAATGTCTATGAAACTTCAAGATGTTTCAGTCTCACTGAACACAGTGGCAATGAAGCAGCTCAGTGTCAAAGTAACTGAGTTCCATTTTCTCTTCATGACACAGTAGCATTTTATATTCTAGTATTATCCATTGATTCTGGTTAAATTGCATCTTACAGTTATAAATCCATGTGAAAACATTTTGGAATAAATAAGACAATGATAACAATGAAATACATTATTTCAAAGTGTAGTAAAACAATTTTAGATGTAATGTAGCCTTTAAGTTGTATAACATTTTTGTAGTCAGTGGTGAAAAAAACTAAAACATTTTTAGAGATGAAGAGAAAGTTGATTGAAAAATATGGAAAGCAAGTTATTTTCTATTCATAAAACTCAAAACTAATTTATCTTTAAATTTGTATTTTTCACAGAGTACTGCTACTTCACCAGACAATGTGATTCGTATACCCAAGCCAATAACCAAGAAACTAGAAAAGCAAATAGGCCAACCAGGACCATTTAAATTCAGAGGCAGACTATTCATTGGACGTCCTGGCAAACAGATTATAACTGCCAAGAGACCAGAATTCAACCACTATCAAAATCAATTTTATGATAAATTCAAACCACCAAAGTTAGCATCAGATGGGTGGAAACACAAGAAATCATATGGTGATTATTTCACTATCAACAGTACCAGAGGGGTAAGTTTATTGACTTCTATGCTTTGACAAATACAAATACAAATACAAATACAAATACAAATACAAATACAAATACAAATACAAATACAAATACAAATACAAATACAAATACAGTGCTATGATAGGAATTAGTGACTTAATGCCATTTCAACTTTCCAAAATACTGGTGCCAACTTTTGAAAATTTGTTGAAATTACACAGATGTTTACCAACATGATTCAAATCAAGACTAGATAATTACTGGAAAGCAGCACCATTTTTGTATGACTTTACCATTGACCCTTACTTCAGAAACTACCGCCGTGGAAACTTCGCACTGAATTGACACTTGCATTTCACCAATTGGAACTTTGAACAGGTCGCTGACCTTTATCAACAGTATAAAATGATGATGATGATGATGATGATGATATATCGGTACATCAATGATACAGGGGGAAATTAAATTATTAGAATTAGTATGGCCCTGCAAATATTTTTTTATTATGTTTATATACATCTACAAATTTCACTGGTTCCATTGAATAAATATGAGTGGATGGTTATATGGTAGTGTTACCTTTAATTTTTAGTAAGTAGGGAGGCCGCTACAATGCCATTGGTGCTATTTTTAGTAGGTAGGGAGATTAGACTGAGGAGTATGGAGAGGGATCACTTGCATTTCCTTCATGATTGGGAGTACAGTGATTTCAATATACATACCAACTGAAAACCTACATACATCACTCAAAGTAGTAGATGTGTAGGTCCACTTTCTAAATGTGCCCAAAGGTACAATTACAGTGATTGTAATATTCTAGATAGTAGTCATTTCAACTTTAAGATCAAAGTAAAGTAAACTAAATGAATAAAGAACATTTGGGCACTGTCACAATTGTTAACGTTTTCCTATTTTTTGGGTCAGAATCCAGCAATTCCAAACAACTCAGAAGAAAGTTACGCAGGTGTTATTCCAAGCTTTAGTACTTTTCAACTCCATGAGTCTGTGATGAATGGATTGAAGAGTATGGAAATAGAACGACCAACTAAAGTACAGGTATGACAACAAAATCATCCAAAATAATGGTGATACTCTAAGTCAGTGTTACTAACTCTTTGTTACACATGTGTTGGACTGAAAATCAAGGTTGTGGGGAATGGGGGTTGGTTTCACTTTTGATGACCATTTGAAAATTTCTTTCAGAAAGAATCACATTTTCTAAGTCTTAGTTTTTTAAATATGATTTTAACATTTTGAAGAATTGAATAATATTATTGAGTTACATTTAATGATTATAATATTGACAATGACAAGTCTTAGACTTGTAATGAATAGATTGTTTTAACATATTTGAATTACAGATAGCAGCCATTCCACAGATATTGAAGGGACATAATGTTTTGTGTGCAGCTGAAACAGGTAAGCTTAGTCACCATAAATGTCATAGATATCAACAGGTCAGTTTAGTCACCATAAATGTCATATATATCAACAGGTCAGTTTAGTCACCATAAATGTCATATATATCAACAGGTAAGTTTAGTCACCATAAATGTCATAGATATCAACAGGTAAGTTTAGTCACCATAAATGTCATAGATATCAACAGGTAAGTTTAGTCACCATAAATGTCATAGATATCAACAGGTAAGTTTAGTCACCATAAATGTCATAGATATCAACAGGTAAGTTTAGTCACCATAAATGTCATAGATATCAACAGGTAAGTTTAGTCACCATAAATGTCATATATATCAACAGGTAAGTTTAGTCACCATAAATGTCATATATATCAATAGGTAAGTTTAGTCACCATAAATGTCATATATATCAACAGGTAAGCTTAGTCACCATAAATGTCATAGATATCAACAGGTAAGTTTAGTCACCATAAATGTCATAGATATCAACAGGTAAGTTTAGTCACCATAAATGTCATAGATATCAACAGGTCAGTTTAGTCACCATAAATGTCATAGATATCAACAGGTAAGTTTAGTCACCATAAATGTCATATATATCAACAGGTAAGTTTAGTCACCATAAATGTCATATATATCAACAGGTAAGTTTAGTCACCATAAATGTCATATATATCAACAGGTAAGTTTAGTCACCATAAATGTCATATATATCAACAGGTAAGTTTAGTCACCATAAATGTCATAGATATCAACAGGTAAGTTTAGTCACCATAAATGTCATATATATCAACAGGTAAGTTTAGTCACCATAAATGTCATATATATCAACAGGTAAGTTTAGTCACCATAAATGTCATATATATCAATAGGTAAGTTTAGTCACCATAAATGTCATATATATCAATAGGTAAGTTTAGTCACCATAAATGTCATAGATATCAACAGGTAAGTTTAGTCACCATAAATGTCATAGATATCAACAGGTAAGTTTAGTCACCATAAATGTCATAGATATCAACAGGTAAGTTTAGTCACCATAAATGTCATAGATATCAACAGGTAAGTTTAGTCACCATAAATGTCATAGATATCAACAGGTAAGTTTAGTCACCATAAATGTCATATATATCAACAGGTAAGTTTAGTCACCATAAATGTCATATATATCAATAGGTAAGTTTAGTCACCATAAATGTCATATATATCAACAGGTAAGCTTAGTCACCATAAATGTCATAGATATCAACAGGTAAGTTTAGTCACCATAAATGTCATAGATATCAACAGGTAAGTTTAGTCACCATAAATGTCATATATATCAACAGGTAAGTTTAGTCACCATAAATGTCATAGATATCAACAGGTAAGTTTAGTCACCATAAATGTCATATATATCAACAGGTAAGTTTAGTCACCATAAATGTCATAGATATCAACAGGTAAGTTTAGTCACCATAAATGTCATATATATCAACAGGTAAGCTTAGTCACCATAAATGTCATAGATATCAACAGGTAAGTTTAGTCACCATAAATGTCATAGATATCAACAGGTAAGTTTAGTCACCATAAATGTCATATATATCAACAGGTAAGTTTAGTCACCATAAATGTCATAGATATCAACAGGTAAGTTTAGTCACCATAAATGTCATAGATATCAACAGGTAAGTTTAGTCACCATAAATGTCATAGATATCAACAGGTAAGTTTAGTCACCATAAATGTCATAGATATCAACAGGTAAGTTTAGTCACCATAAATGTCATAGATATCAACAGGTAAGTTTAGTCACCATAAATGTCATATATATCAACAGGTAAGTTTAGTCACCATAAATATCATAGATATCAACAGGTAAGTTTAGTCACCATAAATGTCATATATATCAACAGGTAAGTTTAGTCACCATAAATGTCATATATATCAACAGGTAAGTTTAGTCACCATAAATGTCATAGATATCAACAGGTAAGTTTAGTCACCATAAATGTCATATATATCAACAGGTAAGTTTAGTCACCATAAATGTCATAGATATCAACAGGTAAGTTTAGTCACCATAAATGTCATAGATATCAACAGGTAAGTTTAGTCACCATAAATGTCATATATATCAACAGGTAAGTTTAGTCACCATAAATGTCATAGATATCAACAGGTAAGTTTAGTCACCATAAATGTCATATATATCAATAGGTAAGTTTAGTCACCATAAATGTCATAGATATCAACAGGTAAGTTTAGTCACCATAAATGTCATATATATCAATAGGTAAGTTTAGTCACCATAAATGTCATATATATCAATAGGTAAGTTTAGTCACCATAAATGTCATATATATCAATAGGTAAGTTTAGTCACCATAAATGTCATAGATATCAACAGGTAAGTTTAGTCACCATAAATGTCATAGATATCAACAGGTAAGTTTAGTCACCATAAATGTCATAGATATCAACAGGTAAGTTTAGTCACCATAAATGTCATATATATCAATAGGTAAGTTTAGTCACCATAAATGTCATATATATCAATAGGTAAGTTTAGTCACCATAAATGTCATATATATCAATAGGTAAGTTTAGTCACCATAAATGTCATAGATATCAACAGGTAAGTTTAGTCACCATAAATGTCATAGATATCAACAGGTAAGTTTAGTCACCATAAATGTCATAGATATCAACAGGTAAGTTTAGTCACCATAAATGTCATATATATCAACAGGTAAGTTTAGTCACCATAAATGTCATATATATCAACAGGTAAGTTTAGTCACCATAAATGTCATATATATCAACAGGTAAGTTTAGTCACCATAAATGTCATATATATCAACAGGTAAGCTTAGTCACCATAAATGTCATAGATATCAACAGGTAAGTTTAGTCACCATAAATGTCATATATATCAACAGGTAAGTTTAGTCACCATAAATGTCATATATATCAACAGGTAAGTTTAGTCACCATAAATGTCATATATATCAACAGGTAAGTTTAGTCACCATAAATGTCATATATATCAACAGGTAAGTTTAGTCACCATAAATGTTATAGATATCAACATATGATTTTATAGATGTGCATTGATTCAACTCAAGTGTGGATGAGAAGTGTGTTTGTATATTTTGAGGGCATTTGTGTGTATGTATGTATGTATGTATGTATGTATGTATGTATGTATGTATGTATGTATGTATGTATGTATTATGTATGTGTGTGTGTGTGTGTGTGTGTGTGTGTGTGTATGTATGTATGTATGTATGTATGTATGTATGTATGTATGTATGTATGTATGTATGTATGTAATTGCTAAGTATGATGAAGTAATTGCCATAGAGGAACTTTTTGAGAAAAAATTGTGTCTGTTGACTGAAATTTTAACAATAATGATTTGTATTGTGATTTCTTTTTGATCAAAAGGGAATTCAAACATGTTCTTTTTATGCCCTGTATCTCCTATCTAGGTAGTGGGAAAACTTTAACCTACCTGTTACCAATCATACACAAGATGAAGATAGAGAATGAAAAATTTGGAATGAAATCTGCTGTAGGTTTACCTAGAGCTCTTGTACTGCTTCCTGCAAGAGAATTAGCTGAACAAGTATTAGTAAGTTATCTTGATGTTTTAAACTTAAATATGTAATTTTTTTCAATCTTTATGTATTATACAACAGATATATTATTAAAATTCCATATTCTTTTTACATTTTGTGTAAATATTGTCTCTTTTATAACATATCTGAATAGTTTATCCAACATTTCCATCACATTCCATATACAGGACTAGTGGGGATATATTCCCAATGTTCCCTATATTCATCTTCACTGTCTGGAAAAAAAATAATTTTACAATATTTGTGTGTGACACTGACTTCTTTGATTTACATTTACTATATGTAGGCCCACATTTATATTTCTCTAGATTGAATATTGACTGAAGGAGAATGGGAACAAGGTGTCAGTGCATGTGATATAGTACTAGTAGTTGCCATGGAAGCAATCATATCCTGTTACAATTGTTGAGTCATCATCAAAACCTGCTTGTACTTGTCTTAGATTCTCTATGTGTGATATTGAGTCTGGGCATAAATAACAGTTTATTTGTATCTTATCTTGTTTTTTCAGGCTGTCGCAAGACAATTGGCGAAATCTGTCAACTTTTCTGCCAGAATAGTGGAAGGTGGTCGAAGACTTGTAAGTAAATACCACATGAAATGTAAATGACAAACTTGAATTATTTACTATCATTATTTTCTCATCACACTTATAGTAGGGTATGACAGAGTTATTTGTGTATGGTACAAGGCTTGTCAGGTTAATACTGTCACAGAAATATATGTTTTCCCACAATGTTGGATGTACAAGAGATTAAAAATGATGTTATAGTATTGAGAGATATGGCGGCTATAATGTCAGAACATAACAATGAATCACAAAGCATGTTTTAATATTAGCTTGAATATTCAGTGGTTAGTGACAGGGCTTTTCATTTTGTATGCTATCAGTACATACAGGCAGACATTGAATGAGATTCGCTCTCTGAGATGACTTACATGTATAAGGTTTCCCCATATTTTGTATGATGGTTATTTGTTATTTGTGTAAATTTCTAGGTACCGGTAATGTAATTTCATGACACTCATAAGTGTTGTTTGGTATTTTGCACACACCATGCAAACTGCAAGAATGATATGACAGCTTGAACAGTTGTACTCAAAGAATTGAAAAGCAGTCAAAGTGACGTTGCAACCAACCACAGTGTCCCAAAGTTATGTATGATTTTAGTTAGATGATAGGGTAATATACGGTAGTATGTATGAATTTCAATTGTACATTTTTTTCTTCAGAAAACTTTACAACGTACGACTGATGGTCCATTGGATTTAATCGTAGCAACCCCAGGTGCCATGTTGAAATGTCTCACTTCAGGTTAGTATTACCTATCAGTAGAATGAAATTTGAATCTGTTAGTTTTCAACAACTTATTAAGGATGTATACATTGTAGATTCCCATTGATAAATATGCATTGCTTTGAACCATATCATATCCTTTGCCATGAAAAAATACATTGTTGTTAGTGTGTCCTTGTTTTTTCTCATATATTTACAGTCATTTTATTTTTTTAGGCTGGCTTCATATGCATAATATCCAGTATGTTGTTGTTGATGAAATTGACACCATGTTAGATGACAGTTTCAAGAAAATTGTCCTGAATATATTAAGTAGGATACCTGTAAGTAGCCATACAGTCAACACTCAGCATGGAGCAATCATGGATTCTTTTCCACTATTTAAGTAGTGAATATCTATTGTTCCATTTAAGACACACAAGCAGAGTTAATACGTTTTTCTTGGTGAAATCATTGCTGCAATTTGAAGATATTTGAAGTGTTCTACTTACTACAGCAATCTTAACCATCACTTGGAATTTACTGAATTCAAATCTGGTATTAAGATATAACTTATATATAAACAATCCGATGACATAATTTATTTTATTTATAGAAAAATGTTTAGATAAATACTTAGATGTCTGTGTATACTAGAAAAATGAAACAAGTTAACAATGTGGCTTTCATGTCATTTTCAATATTATCAGAGAACATTGAGAAGGTTTAATAAATCTAGTTATTTGAAATTCTTTAAAAAGTGTCATTTTGATTTCAATTTAAATGTTCTTTTCTATATAAGATTCGAGATGAACCTCAGAAATCAGAAAATGCTCAGTTAATTATGACTGGTGCCACCATGCCAAGAAATGCAGAGGAGATACTAGGAGAGGTTGTAGAGGTAATACTCTAGTAGAAATAATTCAGTTGTGCCATAGAATACAAAAACAGTATGATCCTTATCATGTGCAGCTATTTTAGTATTCAATCTGTCTTGAGAGAGGACGTAGTTCCTTGATTATGGTTAGTAAAATATAGACATGTACACACCAGCAATAGTCACTTTATCTTTCATAAGTAAAATGTTCCATAAATTTGATTTAGAATTGATGATATATTGCATACAAATGTGGTGTAGAGGTACATAATAATGTAAGATATCACCAAATTTAGAGCTAAGGTATTCTAAGGTTGTGTACATTTGAAGAAAGTCCAAGTATCCTATTCTTGCTGCTAAGCCATTATTAGTAACTGTGGATTGTTTAATGATAAACATTCTCATTGTGCAAACACATTAAGCAATACTTCATCACTAGTTTCAGTGGAGAAATTACAGGTAATACCTTCTCAACTCCCCAAGACAGTAACTTTTTTATATTGTTTATCTTAACAGCCTGAAGCTCTTGTCACTGTTACCACATCACATTTACATCGACTGATGCCACATGTACCACAGAAATTCATGAAAATTCACAGTCAGGATAAAGCAGGTATGAATCATGGAATTTTGAAGTTCTCTTTTCCAGAAAAAGTTTGACTTTCATTGACTGTAATACTTGTAGTACCAAAACAAGAAAATAATGGAAGTACCCAAATTGAATGTTGTAATTTGTGATTCAAGACATGTAAGGACAAACAATGATCTGAAATGTTTTAGTTGTTATAAACCTTTTCATTTATTATGTTTGATGTCTGATGAAGTATCATTCTTTTTTCAGGGAAAATAATTGAATTGTTGGAGAAAGATGTCAAACGTAATATTCCTGTACTGGTCTTCTGTAATACAACAGATTCATGCAATTGGCTGTATCGTTACGTTCAAGAAAATGGCTTATCGGCAATTAAACTTAATGGTGGCATGAATACAGAAGTTAGTCATACTCTTTGTCTTCAATTATTTAACATTCATGGATGCTGAAATAAGCTACTTTCTCCTCTTTGCACAGAACCAGTGATGTAGACATGCATTGTCATGACATAGACACGTGTAATCGTGATATAGAGTGACCAGAGTATATATTCCATATTTTTTGTTCATTTTGTCTTGTGCACTGTATAAACATACATATTTGAAAAGGAATAATTATATTGTAGACTGTTGCTAAGCAACTTTATCTTACCACATTCTAATTACCCTATTGCCAGATGTATATAATCATTACTTGACTGTTTATATTCTCAATTATTTTCATCATCAGTCAGTACAAAACATTGCATACATTGGACTGAAATATTTCTGATTTTTGTTTACAGAAAAGAGTTGGTGTTTTCAGAGAATTTCAGAAGGGTAGAGAGAATATTTTGATATGTACTGATATTGGTTCAAGAGGCTTGGATACTCAACATGTAAGATTTGATCTTTTGTAATAGATTAACAATATCAACTGTAAATATGTGCTCAGACCACTATATGTGGTATCAATCAATTGAATACTTATTGATGTCATCATTATGATGCTGTTACATTACAAACAAGGAATTTCATCAAGGATTGTTATTTTTAACTGTATTTAAAAGTTTTCATTCTCATAGTCTACCATTAGTTCTATTATTTGTTACAACTTTTACTACAGCTTTACTGTTTCTTTTATCGACTGTCCTTGTCTTTTTCCAGACTTTTTAATCATGTAACTCATTTTATTTGACCATTATTAATATTATTAGGATATGATACCTGTTGAAAGATTTGGTAAGCTAATTAAATTTCGGTGCAATACAAAGTTAAATCCGTTAACTTAATAGACTGAACTTTTGCACAGATGAGCTTTCATCATATTAATATTATTATTATTAAGATCATAACTAGTATGGTCACTGATGAATAATGCTTCAATGTACCACCACAGTAAAGTTGTAGTATCATCAGGGGATATATACTAGTATAAACATTCCTGGTATCCTAGACAACATGGAATCTACCTTCAACTGTCTATGGTAGTATCAAGTGTAACATTCTCATTCTGGATTAAATGTGTTTTTTCCTATCTCAAACAGGTGCAGCATGTAATTAACTTTGATTTCCCCAATGGTATGTCAGATTACATCCACCGTGTAGGAAGGGTGGGTAGAGTTGGAGCCCAGGTGTCAGGCCATGTGACTAGTTTTATCATACATAAATGGGACGTTGACTTGGTCAACAAGATAGAGGTAAGAGCATGAGTGTACTGACTAAACTGTTATGTGTATGATAATAGTTTTGAAAGAATAGTTTAGGATGTCATTCTTGTTGCATTTGTGATTTAAACTGCCATGGTTCACAGTACTGGCAAAGTCTTTTAGAACAGAAATAATTTGTTATGATATGTATTTGGCCAGATATGTAATTAGCACTTGAAACAATGATTGCTTCGGAAATGTTGTTGATACACTGCATTTGAAGTGAGAGAGCCCTCTAATTACTCCACAATCAACATTCCAAGATCAACCATGACTTCCCTTCGATGGTTTTTATACTGTAAATCCTTTATCATCATGAAGTGTCACTTGTACAATTGAGCACTTTTCATAATTTAAAGAAAACTATACATAACTTTGAGTTATACACTACTTGTCACCTACAGAGATCTGTAAGGAGGAGGGAGGTACTACCAAGTGTGGATGCTAACATCAAAGGAAAACTGACCAGGATATCTGAGGCAAAGACAATGGAAGAAATTGAGCAACTCTGATCCTATCACTCATCTTCTCACTGTGTTCTGTGCAGTCCTAATGTATTTGGATTGAGATTGAGAGATTGTCACATGTAGAAATGGAAAGAATAACATAAGACATGAGATAATCTCATCCTTAGAAAGATTTTGAGTATCAATAGAGAAAGCCCATTTACTATAACTAGTGTACATCAATATTTTCAATGGTATAGATACAGATAGCCATTGTCTACAGGACAGTTACTCAAGTTTTCCAACATCTTTGCAATAGTTTGGGAACCCCGGCAACTGTGAAAAGGAAAATGTAATACAATTTTCTAGTCTACTTGTGGTAGGGAATTGTAAAAAGCCTAGAAAGCATAGGTGAATTTATTGATAATTGTTTCCTTTCACCTCATTTGAATTACTGGTCTTCCTTCAAGTACTATATATTACATACCGGTATGTACGGGAGATTTTCTAAGATTACAAGAAATATGACAATGGCAATGTTTGTGTTTTGCTTTTGGAAATTTGTTCAAACTGACTAAAACCATCTTTCCTCATTGTGTGCACAGAAGATTTTGTACAATTATATGTTTATGAATAATGTCCAGGTATGTGTTTTGCCCTTTGAAAACTTTTGCAGGTAACCCAGTGCATGTTTCCTCAATGTGTGCAGAAAATTATAATTCTATTACATTCACCTGTGATGTATTACAGACCACAGCTGAAGTTAAGCTGTGCTATGATATGTAAATAAAACAAGACAAAAATCAATTATTGGTTTTTAATTTTGTGGAAGAACGCTCACTTTAATAGTATGATTGTAAAAGAATCTTTCAAACTTCTAAAGTGAGACTTGCTGTCAAAAACACTTAAAATACAGAAGTCAGCGAAATGTTAATTTAGAATCTTGAAATTTTCATATTTGCAGGCTTAACTGTAGTACATGTGTATCTAAATTCTAATCAGAAGGATACATGATACATAGCACCAATATTACTGTTCCGAGACACAACTTTAGTCTGAATTTAGACATGGATTATATATCATCGTACTCCTTAAAATTCTGCTTGTGTTTACATAAATATAACATGTAAGGGAGTGATAAGTTTTTATGGGGGGGGGGGTCAATTGTAATAGTACTCGAAGGGGCGGGGCGGGTGTATCAGTGTATCTATCAATGAAACACCATAGAGGGTGCCATATCGACCCGTTTGTCAGTTTGCTGGCTTCGTTGAAAATACGTGTAGGAGGCTCATCATCAGTAGCAATATCAGCACCCCAGCATCGCATATATATGAATAGATTTCCACAAGTGCCATTGGTGGAGGGTCTATGATATACGCAGTATAGTACAGGTGTAAAGTTCTGAAAACTACCATGTTTTAGAAATTGTATTCAAAGATTACAAAAGTCAAGACAACTCGACAGTCCAACACAACTAGTGCTCCTGATTTAATCTGATTTTTCACATTAATTTCCATCCAAGTGAAACAATGCATACTAATTGAATTATTACTATTATTATTATTATTATTATTATTATTATTTGCATATTAAATATTTCAGAAAAAATAGCCATATATGTATACAGAATTGCCTATCAAAAGAATGAAACAAGTCTACGTATACATAATATTCATTGTTACATTTGTAAATTATAGCCTCTCATAATTGTAGAGAAACTCAAGCCAAAATATGGCGTGCCATCAGATCACACATCGATTAATATGCCCGTGTCTTCACTATGCAATCTTTCAACAGATTACTTGGGAACTACGTGTATACAGTACAATCCTTCAGCAGACTACCAGATCCCAAAGAAACAAAGTGAAAATTTATCACCTATAAAGTTAAACCACATAAATTTATTTCAGTCCAATGAAATCTTGAAAAATAGAGTTTCTCTCACTGACATAACAACCATCGATTTTGTAGATATACTCACTATAGCCATGGATGTATCTCACTCATATAAGGGACCGGACAGAATTTACGGCAGAGGGGGGGCCTGGGGAGAAATTGGGGGGGCCATGAAAAAAATGGGAGGCTTGAAGGGGGGGCCATGAAAATTCTCATGGTTTGAAAGGGGGGGGGCCGCGAAATATTTTGTCATTGAAAAAAATTAATATGTTAGAAAATTTAGCATTGCATGAGATAGCACTTGATATCGCCTTTAATATTGAATGTCTACACTTTCATTTATGTATTAAAATGGAAGTGTGTACGTTTGTATTTAGTGAAGCATAAAAACACTACTCAAGATTAATTTGATACACCCTTAATTACTCTTATATACTCCAAGTTGTTCACACACACACACACACATATGTATACATACACACACACATATGTATACATACATACATACATACATACATACATACATACATACATACATACATACATACATACATACATACATACATACATTTTAGCACTGTGGAAACAGGTTCAGTGTGTAATTACCATCAAGGATACATTACAGGTCCTAATATATATATATGGTAATATACTAGCATAGGACCTGTAATTTATGTGTTTAAAAAGTGACCTTTTGGTGAAAAATGTAAATACAAAAACGTCTGGCCAGATTAATTTAGATAGGTGTTTTATTTCTTTCCTTGACACTATTCTTGAGTTTCACTCTCAGACTCACTAGAGTCTGAAGATATGAGGCAAGACGTGTCTTTCTTTCTATCTAAAACCAGTGAAATTAAACTATTTCCCTCCTCAGCATCATCAAATGCATCTATCTGTACTAAATATTGTAAAGCATTTAGATGTCTGCGTGGTGTTAAGTGTTTTTTCATCAGTGACATGAAGTCACAAATGTCTTACATTTACAGGTGTATTGGTAATGCATTTGGTGTAGGAAAGTGAAAGCTGCATAAAATCCTTAGTTTGCTAGCACTTCATGACATCACAAATGTCTGACATTAGATAGTTATTGTGTTATGAGTATAAATAGATATTTGAATACACTATGTAGGTGATGTGATGTTCTTAGATACTCCCCACAAATGTCCCCACTACAGTTTTTCACAAATCACGCATGTGAATGTGTGTTTAACTCTGTGTCTGTGTTTCTGTGTATGTATCAGTGAATGACAGTTAAAACCACCACATCAAATGCCTTGGTATTAAGTGATGACTACTTATGGTGTCTAGTTGGGAAATACACAAGATTATACCACATGTGTATGATTACATGTATGGTCAAAATGTTTTATTTTGTTTTGTTTTCTAAAAAAATTCCTCTACAACTACTAAGTTGTTTGGGCTGAAATAGTAACATAATAGTAGTACCAAAAGAAATATTACAGTTGTGCTACAGTAACAAAAAAAAATTGTACTCTTTTTAGTTATTGTAGGGGGCAGGATATTGTGCACTTTTTTCTTTTCTTTTCTTTTTTTTGGGGGGGGGGGGCCATGAAATTTTTATACTTTTGAAAGGGGGGGCTGTGAAATTTTGGTCACAGTGGATGGGGGGGCCAGGAAAAAAAACAAGTCAGAGATAATTTCTCCCCAGGCCCCCCCCCCCTGCCGTAAATTCTGTCCGGTCCCTAAGTACATGATATAACTTACACCAAAGAGTAAGTGAACAGTAGAAGAAATACTAAGTCATAGCCATTGTTTCTGGGATCCGGCTAGCTGGCCGTGTAGATTTATCTACTCGAGTCAGACTTGGTTTCTGAGAAAAAAATTAATTTAGTGTTTTGTGTGTGCTTCAATTTCTGTCTTTTTTGGTGATATAGTGACGTGTGGTATTGCGGCATTGTTTTACGTAGGGCTTCGTACGTTTTTCCTAGAGTAAACGGTACGTATTGAAATGAAATATAATTGTTATCATGAAATAATTGTCTCCCGAAATAAAACAACTATTCAATGAAATATCCTTGAACATCGGAAAATGCAAAAGATATGGTCAGAGGATGCACTACCTGTAAAGGTTTGGCATAGTTTAGCTGCATACTATTAAAAAGTAAGTAAAGTACGTATGTAGCGTGCGTACACTTTACGACACACTGCATTTACGACATCATTCGTGTTACCCTTTTACGTTACAAACACATTACGGCAAGGGCACACGTGCAGGCATACATTTATGTTATTTTCATTCTCCCTTTCACTTCCTTGGAGACATGTACAAGAGCATCTAAACTGAACTCTGTCTGGCATGAGAATTATTGGGAGTCGGCTGTGGCTCTGCCAAATTAGATGTTTTGTATCTAGATCATACGATTTATTCACTTATTGCACGAAACCGGAAGAGAGTGTACTGTTTACTGCACGTTGCATCAGCTCTCATCATTCAAGTTTCAACGATTCTTTCCACCAAAACAGGAGACGCTATTGTCAATTTAGTATCTCAGTACAACTGCAGAAGATCGACAAGATGTTCAGTCCACCTACCTATACCGTTAGCGGGATGAAAACCCTTGACAGAGAGGCTTTCAAGCGGATAGTGAAAGTACCTGCACTGAAAGTCGACAAACGGACACTGTCAAAGTTGATGAAGTCGAAAGCGGGTTTACCGGATTACGTGTTGAAACGTAAACGTTGCCGTATAAAAAATATCAGAGATGTACCGAACGATGATACGCAAACTTCTAAGTTGATTTTGCTCGATCCTGAGAAGGTGCAAGACATTGATTCACTTGGGGAAGATGGTCGAAGGTATTTGAGCGAGAATGGAATCGAAGAAAAACTGTATGACTTTGACTTAGAAGTGAATTACAAAGACTGGGCGGCTGATGAGATTTTACGTGCTGTTCTACCGCCAGATATAGAAGTAATAAGTAGTTTTAGCAGAATGGGACATATAGCACATATGAATCTAAGACCAGAACAAATGGCGTACAAACAAGTTATTGGTAGGTAGAATACCAGTTTAGTAACTACACGTGTGGTCGTTTTCTACGATTTTTCTCTCCAACATATATTGAAATGGATTTTGAGCATGAGCATGTAGTTTGCTAGTGTTTGATCATATGATTGATCATATTTGCAGTGAATGTAATCCAAACAATTGCCTGCACTCATGTCTGTCTGTGAGCAGTTGGCTTGAATTTGGCACCAGGGAAGGTAAATATCATTTGAGCCATTGCATACATCTACAGCCTTTATAAATTCTTCAAAAATGAAGCTATATAATATATAGAGTCTTTTTGCAGACTGGATCCTGGATCCTGGATCCTGGGTTATGTCATTTGTCAACTAGCCTAGATACACATTAGCTTTCAAATCTGACACTGACAATCATGACATCTGACACTCACAATCATGACAAATCTGACACAGTCTCAATCATGACAACAAGTCTGTAGGCTAATCAGTGCTCTTCCCAGAACAGGTGATAGTGAAATCGAAATTTGCATAACAATTGAAAATATACGAATTAGTTGATGTGGTTGAACCTATAACTAGACAGAGAAGTAATATACAGTATGTTTGGAAGAAAGAGAAAAGAAATAAAAACTATTTTTTGCAGGTAAACCAAGGTACTACATATCATTTAACTATTTTCTGTTGACCACTAATAAGCTGATCACACATATAATGAGTATGATATATATCACTACAACTTAACCTTTCAATAATCCATCCTTCCATTCATGTGTAATTACTTGGCTTTGTTGACTGTCTCTTTTAACAGGACAAGTAATCTTGGATAAGAACCCAGGAATCAAGATGGTTGTCAACAAAGTGAACACTATCGACAATGAATTCCGCTTCTTTCAGATGGAGATGATGGCTGGAGAAGAGAAGAGTATGGTGGTAACAATGAAGGAGAATCGTTGCACATTTGAGTTTGATTTCTCTAAAGTGTACTGGAATCCTAGACTGTCTACAGAACATGATAGAATAGTGGGAGAACTGAAGGAAGGGGATGTGGTGTACGATGTTTTTGCTGGGGTGGGTCCTTTTGCTATTCCTGCTGCAAAGAAAGGCTGTAAAGTACTGGCAAATGATTTGAACCCAGAGTCGTACAAATGGTTAGTAAAAAATGCTAAGGTCAACAAAGTTCAGGATAGGGTCAAATGCTATAACCTTGATGGGAGAGACTTCATCAAAAAAGTTTTGAAAGAAGAGACTTTGAAAGAGAAATTAAAGCCAGATACATTAGTTGAGGGTAACTCAGTCCATGTCATCATGAATTTACCCGCCTTGGCACTTGAATTCCTGGATTCATTCAAGGGACTGTATACTGACCTCTCAGATGAGGTCAAAGGTAATATAACAATACCCACAGTGCATTGTCATTGCTTTTCAAAGTCTGAGGAACCAGCTAGAGATGTGCAAGAGAAGGCAGAGGAAATACTTGGAAGTTGTCTTACAGATGTACAAATCCATAATGTCAGGGATGTTGCACCAAATAAGGAGATGATGTGTGTCACATTTCAAGTACCAAAGGAGGTTCTATTTGGACATGAACAGAGGAAAGGTGAGTTTTCAGTACAGAATCAGGTGATATAATATTAGCCTGAATACATATATTCCAGATTGTTACTGCAAACATTTACACCTTAAATGTTGATAGTAATCTAGCAGCAAAGACATGTCGTATTTTTTTGAACAATTTTGCAATATGCTGAATGTATTTGTAATATTCACCAATAGCTTTCCCTATTCAGTCTGGAAAGTACGAATGACTTGCAAAGTGTTTTTAAACCCACAAAATTTGATTTTGTTAATTTAGTTATGTATGATAAACCACAATTTCTCTGCACTGGAATGTTAGCTCATTATAATTGCTTGCCCCTACTTTCATGGTTTCTGATAATTTGTTTTCTTTATTTTATAACAGAGTTAGAAGATGGTGAACCACCTGCAAAGAGGTCACATATTGAGGAATGCAGCTAGCAAACTTAGGTGCTATGAATAGAGTTTAACATTCACTAATAACTTATAAAAACATTGGAAACACATACTGGGCTCAATTTGCTAGTAACAACTCTGTGTGAACATGTATGTCATCACAACTATGCTGTTATGTCTCCTGGACTTACTCCAGAATACCATGTACATACCTAGTCTTGTGCTATCCGTCATTGAATCTTGCGGAGATGATTCAATACCACATTTGCATCCAGACAATGAAATGAACACTTCACTAAAACAGTCATCTTTAACATGTGATTTGTTCATATCATTATAGACTGTCAAGTGCACTTGGAGATAACATATTAAACTTCAACAGAAAGACATGTACTCCATATGTGCAAATATGTTTTAAATATTTGTCATTTTTAAATCTTTGACATTTTGTTAATGATTAGAGAATGCCAATCAGGTTATTGACTTTGATTTGATTTGATTTGATTTAATTTAATTTAATTTAATTTAATTTAATTTAGTTTATGTAATTTCAGATCATTCTATGATTTTGACCACAACTACAACCAAGATGGATACTGTAAAACTTGATATTTTTGCCACTAGACATTTTTTATTTTATTTTACAGTCTTCATCTAGTTCTCAGACACTAATTGTTATGAATAACCAGACTGATATATTGTAGCAGCAGCAGCAGCAGCAGCAGTAAATGTATTTAAGAACAGGGCAGCCAGGAAACAGATTTCCACCTGGGCCCTGTTGCCACTCACCAAAAACATTACATACCACACAAAAGAAAATGAACAATTTTCAGTCACGTCTTATTTTTGCAGTTTTGTTGTCTAGCAAAATAAATGAAAATGAAAATAAGTCTTTAGCAAAAATGTCCAGGTTTACAGTACTAGATTGTTATTATTGACTCTGACAATATGTAGATATAAGATTAGAGTCTTGGCCTGTATATTGTATGATGTACTCAAGAGAGGGAACCTTCCCGACTGTTGATATATCTCCTTGGTGTGATTAGGCAAAATAAAATAAAAAAATTGTGTTTCCGATTACATGACCAATCCTATAGTTTAAGCCACTGACCCTAAACATCTTTTTAAACATTTAAAACAAAAAGACAAGAAATTCTTTGCCTGTCTGTTTTCTTTCCCAAGTCATGTCTGTATATATTTCTTCAAAGTATCACAGAAGTGGTATTCTGACCGACATTTCATTTGCTTTTGGGTCAAAGCAATATTTTTCAAAAATAAAAAGTTAAAAGATAAAAAATATTAAATAAAAATCCTGACCTACCTACTTACCTTATTTTCTGAGGCCATGTTATCAGAAACACACAATTATTGTTTGAGGCTTTATAAGAAATCAATTGAAAAGATGGAAATTTTGTAAGGAATAACATTTTTTAAAAGACATGAGCTACAACAACATTTCAATAACACAGTAATGGTATTGTTTCTTTCATTCTTTATTTTTAAATAGTAATTCCTGCAATAAGACTGTGACAATAAAATTTGCCTGCCAATCTTGATGTTTTGAGAATGCACTTGTTCATAGCAATATTATTTTACAGTTTGTATCCGTTGCTGGTATAAATCCTCAGTCCAGGCAAACTTATTACAAATCAAAGTGTTTCAAACCACTGATGTAGATACAGTGTAAGTGGTGTATATTGGGTAACACAGAAATTCAGAAAATCAAAGTATGACATACTGAAATAAAAATATGAAATCAAACTAATAAAGGGGTGGAGTATTTTAGTGTTGTGTATACTAAAGAATAATAAATTACTTATTCAGCAGACTTGATGGCAAGTTGTCAAAGAACTGTCACTTTCTGTTGTAGAGCTGCTTGTCAAAATGACATGACTGCAAACATCTTATTTACATTGGTTAACATAATATATTGGATTTAAAAATAAGGAAGGAATAAAAAAAGGTGTGTCAGTACGTTTGAACGATTCAAATTAAAGGAAGCTGAACCTGAAATTGAAATTCTTCATTGCTCATGTTAGATGACAATGAATATTACCTGGGGAATATTAGACACTGACAAACACAAATCACATGACACAACAAATAGTTGTTATGTGAAGCATCTCATGTGACTTATGAAACGATATGCTATCTTCAACCTTTGACCTCCAAACGTGAATGGTATCACTTCATTTCATCGCCATCGAACAGCAAGTAGTCTCCTGGAAGTTGTGTTTCTGATTGCAAATCTTTTTATTCCACGGAAATTTAAACAAATCGTCATGCGTAAGGACACGGCAGGAATTGTATTTCTTGTCATGGTTGTCATGGTGACGGCAAAAACTGTGACTTTTAAAGATTGTGGTAAGTAACCAATGATACTTTGCCATGTTACTGTACAACATGAATATCGACATGGTGTACTGTTAATGAGGAAGTGGCCATTTCTCTCCACTTTTTCTCGGGTGGGGGGGGGGGGGGTTCTCTCAAAAGTGTGTGCTTGTTGACAAACCCGACCAAAATATGCACATCCCAGAGTTGATTTCGTAAGCTGTGCAACATGAACATTTATATACATGCCAACAGTCGGTCTAAATGATTGACTTTTGATCCGTTCAGTTTTATACGTGTATATATATCTCTAACAACATTGAGTAAGTTTGCAGACGTAACAATAAAATAAATGTATAGTTCTCGCGATTAGTTGCCTCTACTATCTCGCATAAACACATTCTGTAGGCAGTTACATTAATTTTTCTTTCGTATGGGTCTTTTCAAATTAATCTTTTGAAAGAATTTGCCCGAGAAGTTTGCTTGAATAACCTCACAAATTGTTGCGTTGTGTGGTGTGCATTTTGAAGTGTGTCCCTGTAAATGATTAGTCTGACGGGGAGGGTGACCCGTTTTACTGTATTTTCTGCCTTATATTCTGCTGTTTTCGTCTTTACGGGTATTACCTATCAAAATAATGTTGTGTTGAATTTAGTTTATGAGAAATAGAAATTGGTTATCTATTAACGATCGCTGTTCGATCATGTTGACACTCGACAGGATTGTACCTATCGAGATCTAACGATACAGTCTGGAGTTTGACAGTGGTATGGGTTGAATCAAACGTTACATGTAACGCCCCCTAATCCATCTTTATTGTAAAATAAGGCTACTGAGAAAATTGGTACATGTAGTAATCTAGGCCTCTATTAATATAGATGTCTGAGATTTGGTCTATAGTGGCTAGTATTTTCAATGTATGTCGGAAATGTATTGCAAGTACCATGGTACAAGTCTGACGAAGTGCTAGTAGATTAGATGTAAAGGCACGCGTAGTCACGACTGATAGGATACGATCAGAGAAGAGTTACTTGTATATATAATGTAGAGTAGAGGCTGTCATTCCAATTATGATATAGAGTAGATGATGTCATTCTAATTATAATGTAGAGTAGAAGATACATGACATTCCAATTATAATATAGAGTAGAGGCTGTCATTTCAATTATAATATTAGAGTAGATGATGTCATTCAAATTATAATATAGAGTAAAAGATGAATGTCATTCCAATTATAATATAGAGTAGGGGCTGTCATTTCAATTATAATATAGAATAGAGGATGTCATTTCAATTATAATATAGAGTAGAGGCTGTCATTCCAATTATGGTATAGAGTAGAGGCTTTAATTTCATTCCAATTATAATATAGAGTAGAGGCGGTCATTACAATTATTATATAGAGTAGATGACGTCATTCCAATTATAATGTAGAGTAGAGGCTATCATTCCAATTATGATATAGAGTAGAGGCTGTCCTTCCAATCATAATGTAGAGTAGAGGCTGTCATTCCAATCATAATGTAGAGTAAAGGCTGTTATTCCAATTATAATATAGAGTAGAGGCTGTCCTTCCAATTATAATATAGAGTAGATGCTGTCATTCCAATTATAATGTAGAGTAGAGGCTATAATTCCAATTATAATGTAGAGTAGAGGCTATCATTCCAATTACGATATAGAGTAGAGGCTGTCCTTCCAATCATAATGTAGAGTAGAGGCTGTCCTTCCAATCATAATGTAAAGTAGAGGCTGTCATTCCAATTATAATGTAGAACAGAGACTGTCATTCAAATTATAATGTAGAGTAGAAGCTGTCATTCCAACTATAATGTAGGGTAGAGGCTGTCGTTCCAATTATGGTATAGGGTAGAGGCTGTCATTCCAATTATAATATAGAGTAGAGGCTGTCATTCCAATTATAATGTAGAGTAGAGGCTGTCATTCCAATTATAATGTAGAGTAAAGGCTGTCATTTCAAATATAATGTAGAGTAGTGGCTTTCATTCCAAACTGTGTTATAATGTAGAGTAGATGCTGTCATTCCGATTATAATATAGAGTAAAGGCTATCATTCCACTTGTTTAACAGTGTAGAGGGTGTCATTCTACTAAATGAATGTACAAAAGGGGTTTCATTCCACTGTTTACATATTGTAAATGCCTGTCATTCGTTTTCTGTCATTTGGGTTGTCACCTCTTTAACAGGGGGAAGGTCATGTTTTAAAAGAGTGGCCCTCCACCAATTTCGTTTTTCTAATAGAGAAAGGAAGTTGGGGGATGGCCACTTTTTAGTACAACGGAATCGGGGGAGGGTCACATTTAACGTAACAGCCCGGGTGTGATTCCCCCTGGCTCTCCCCCTCTTGTATATTACTGAAGGCTCCCTAATACACTACCGTAACATTTCTAAAAGGTCACGGTATCATCACGTGATCTGAAGTTCAGACGTCTTAGAAATAAAGATGTCTTACTTGAGTTATTTCATTTTGTGTACATTTCTGACCTTTCATACAAAGATATTCCCCTCTAATACACCCGCATAAGACCAATGTACCAATATGCGTGCGTGCGTGCGTGCGTTCGTGTATGTATGTATGTATGTATGTATGTATGTATGTATGTATGTATGTATGTATGTATGTATGTATGTATGTATGTATGTATGTATGTATGTATGTATGTATGTATGTATGTATGTATGTGTGTGTGTGTGTATGTATGTATGTGTGTGTGTGTGTGTGTGTGTGTGTGTGTGTGTGTGTGTGTGTGTGTGTGTGTAGATGGGTACCGGTGGTGGTGGTGGTGGTGGTGGTGGTGGTGGTGGTGGGGGGGGGGGTATATAATTAATTAACGAAATTTGATATAGTTCTCTTTAAAAAAAATGGGTATTTGTATCCTTTAATGGACACTAGGTGACAGTGAACACGTTGTACAATCTATCTATATCGTCCATTGTACTTTGACAAAAAACACATTCTAAAATATATCATCTACAAATACTTTCCATGCATCAGACACATTTACAGTTGGAAGATCTTACATATTGCTGTGTTATGTGCATGTACAACTACGTAATCACATTACATACCTGATTTCAGCTACTGGTCCTCCTGCAAAAGGAGCAATTAAGACGGTTGACATCGAACCATGTACTGCAGAGCCATGTCCATTGAAGAAAGGTACCAATGTGTCGGTTTCTGTTGTGTTCAATGCAGGTAGGAATACGTATATTTTACGTAAAGACAAACATACACGTACAATGTGAAACTTACAGTATTAAAACCTGTACAGTTGTGCTACAACACCATTGGCGCTATTTTATCTGATGAACTATGCCAGTCTTTAAAAAACGGTTAAAAATTCAGATTTGTGTTATTTTTTTGAAGCTAGTTTTATTTTCTTGACGAGGAAATATTTCTGTATCTCTTCATGTACAGGTGAAAATGCCACAGTAGCAACTGGAGTGGTACATGGTCTCATTGCCGACGTACCCGTGCCTTTTCCTTTGCCACACCCTGAAGCATGTGGTTCATCTTTCAATTGTCCCTTACAAGCAGGCACCATGTATCGTTACAATTCTTCACTAGCAGTTAAAGAAGAGTACCCATCGGTAAAATACAAATATCTGTTTATACGTCCCTGATATTACTTAGTAACTCGTTCAATTAGTCTGATATTCCTGGGTGGTCACATGACTCATCACGGGAATCACGTGGCAAAATAATGGCATCCCACAAATGTGGAAGTTGAAACAAATGTAGCTCATCCTAAAGAGTATTGAAGAGATCATGATATGAAAAACATGCCTGCACTTCAATGGGCGTGGTTTATGATGAAGCAAAACACTGTAGAGATGTTGGCAAACAGTAGGTGTCTTGAGTCATCATATTAAAATTTTGTTGAAATTAGTTTTGTCATGTACAAATTCATACACAAAACTACTAAACAACTGTGACTATTTTTCATGTTCGAATGCCAGAACTGTTTTATTATACATCGTCTGTCTGTCTGTCTGTCTGTCTGTCTGTCTGTCTGTCTGTCTGTCTGTCTGTCTGTCTGTCTGTCTGTCTGTCTGTCTGTCTGTATGTATGTATGTCTGTCTGTCTGTCTGTCTGTCTGTCTGTCTGTCTGTGTGTGTGTCTGTCTGTATGTCTGTCTGTCATACATACATACATACATACATACATACATACATACATACATACATACATACATACATACATACATACATACATACACACACAACACAAACACAACACACACACTCACATACACATACATACATACATACATACACACACACACACCCACACAAAGACACACACACACACACTCACTCACTCACACACACACACACACACACACACACACGCATACATAACATCTCATTTATTCATTCTTTTATCTTTCAGTTGCAACTGGTCGTTGAATGGGAACTTCAAGATGAAAAACAGAAAGACTTATTTTGTTTTGAAGTGCCAGTAAAAATTGTTTCTTAAAAAACATGAGCATTGTCAATTCTTCTAATTTGTTTATACCCATATACGCATTCTGAATTTACCAATGTATAAATACCATTGTTAGTATATCAGTGACTGATTTCAACGTCACCCCTCTATAGTGGTCCGAGTCAAGGTATGATAAAGCTCTTAGCTTGTTAGTAGCCCTGACAATAGTAGCACTAACTATGCCATAATTATAATATAATGGCAAGTTGAAGTTATTGAAGCATATAATTTGGAGACAAATAAAAGCTGACATTGTTTTGTAACTAGAAAACAGAAAATTTTATTCTCATTAAAGCAAAATCATACATCGAACTTAATAAGCTTTAAAGCTTACTTTATTCTCAAAGAACACTGCACATTCAAGTTTTTCTGGAATTACTGGGGATTCATCCCAGGTTCTCACATTACTTTTATGTTGCATGCATCAGTGGAGTCAAACGGATTGCATTTAGGGTCATTCATTTCTTGTGGACCATGTTTTTAATAGCTTTGCCAGACAACTGAAGTTTTATCTAAACCGAACTTGGCCTTTAATAAAACTAAATTGTATACGTTGCCACTGAGATGTGTATTCATATGTGTGTGTTATTCTCGTCAGTATGGAAAAGTTTTCCCCACAATAACAAAACAACCAAATTTATAGACAATGTTGAATTATAAAATGTTCAATCGGGTTTTCAAAACTTAATGATACAGCCAAACTCAAACGTGAAATGACATATTCTTTGCGTCGCAGGGAGCTAAGACAGGAATTGTAGTATCTTAAAAATAAGATGGTATGTGAAACTGTTGAAAAAGAATTCTGCAGCAAGGTGCACGTGTGAAGCTCGCACCAAAGAACAGCATTTTCTCAGCTGAGAGGGCGCAATTTGTACAGCGTATCGAGGAAGGAAGGAGAACGTGTATCATCACCAGAACTTAGCAGTTTTCCAAACACTTGGCTGTATTTCAATTTTTTTAATCCTAAATGACATTTCGAATTGTCCATCAATAATGCTGTAATATTGTTCATAGTATTTGACTCAATTCCGACTGTTTTCCATCTTATTCTAATAGTAGTAATTGCATCAGGGAACCCTGTCTTTAAATCTCTATGTAGTTAAATGAAAAGGCAGACTATCATCAGATAGCAAATGGAAGAACACACACCTTTCCTGGATCTAAACAGAATTTATCCTTCAAAATACTCCAAAATATGAATACCTCGTCACATTAAATTTATATGTGACCTCAGATGGTTTTTTCAAGTGTTATCATGATGGTACCAAAGGTTGCGCCATTGTTTTTATGACATACAGTGTGTACAAAACATATTGAATGGGGGCATTGAAAAGATCGGTTTTCTTAAAAGTCATTTTATAGCACTAAATAAAAATACACAATAAAACTACTTCCATTATTTCGATTTGAACAGGATAATTCCTTCAAGTTGGTCCGAGTCACTCGTATTATATATCAGTTCTCGCTAAGTTGCAATCTTTTCGACTTGGCATTGACTAACTATTTATTTGGATTTTTCCAGACCGGAATGAATAACTCAAAAGGGACGGCCCGTCTAATTAGCAGATAGTTTATAAAGATCGGATAATTAGCATATTTATGTATAAACAAATATTTAAAACGATATTTACGTCAGGTAGTTTAGCTGTGTTTATCTAGTTTAGCTAGTTTATGTCCCATAGGTAATACATAGAGTTTAGCTAATAATACCCTTGGTCTTATACAGAATTCCGCATCTATATTCCTCAGAAAGGCAGAAAATATCACACAGCGGAAGGGAAACGCCCACCCGGTACCCACGCATCCCTGATATTATATAAATATTGTATCACTGTACCGTGAGGAGCTTAACCCTACCCTTCTGCAGTAACATGGGGGTCCAGCTCTCATGGATCTATTATGAGATAATAGATCCATGACTAAAGCAAACAAAACAACACTTCGCAGTTGGGATAGGGACTTTCGGGTTAAGCAATGAATGAAGTTCCCCTGAGTTAGGTGGTCTTACTAGTCGTGTTGCTGACTTGACGCCGCACAACTGGCGATTCAGTCATTTTCAATCAGCTCCTCTCCGTTTCTGTGTTCAAAAAATGAGCAGTGGGGTAAGATTTACTGAAATTGTTGAGGTTCCCTTGAATTACAATGTCACCCTCATATTGGACGAAAACGGAAGAAGTATTACGTCGAAGGACTCCGGGTTTCCGGTCGGCCTTATCCGGACTGAAGGTATGTAAACACATGGTAAATCACATACTATGTACAATGGTATATGCGTACACGATTTGTATTACACGTTAGTCCGTGTGCTAATCTTGCATACATCTGCTTTGGCTAGGGGTTAATCCCAAAATTCTTGCTACACAGCAACATGTTTTGTCGTATTTATCAATATCAGATTAACATGTAGTTCATAGTATATATTCGAGAGCGCGAAATCAACTAGCTTTGTATAGTGCCACGCTCCCCTAAGAGTCTGGTTAAAAACAATACGTATTTGGGGCCGGGGTCAACCACATAGAGCCCAGGAACGGTATACACATAAATAAAATAAATAAATAATTTAGATGAATGAATGAATGAATGAATGAATGAATGAAAATGAATGAATGAATGAATAAATAAATGAATGCATGGATGGATGGATGAGTGAATGAATGAATGAATGAAGTAACACACAAAATAGGGAGACCCAGGAGATTTTTGAAATTCACAGACAAAAAGAGTGCTTTCTGGTGTTATTTTAACATGTTGAATGATTACAATGCCATCTCCTGATCACAATTTGAATTTGATTGTAGACCAGTAACAGAGAAAAACTCATATATAATGTTACATACCATGTACCATTCAGAGGATTCAAGGTCAGAATTCTCAGGAATTTGATTTGATGGTAGTATTTTGTTTTGTGCCATTTGCCAACAGTTATTAGTTAGAATAAACCATGGACAAGAATTTATCGAATTTAAGTGCAGCTGCCATAACTTGCATAAGTATACCTGAGAATTTGACATTTTTAGCTCATACCCTGGCAGCATTATTTTTTCTCAGTCTTAAGTTCATCAGCAATTTATAAACAAAAGACTTTTGGCCGTAGACAATTGAAAATCCTCCGGCCACCTCCCCCTCTCTCTGTCTCTCTTTCTCTGTCTCTCTTTCTCTGTCTCTCTCTGTCTCTCTGTCTCTCTCTCTCTGTCTCTCTGTCCCCTCTCTCTCCCTCCCTCCCTCTCTCTCTCTCTCCCCCTCCCTCCCCCCCCTCCCCCCCTCTCTCTCTCTCTCTCTCTCTCTCTCTCTCTCTCTCTCTCTCTCTCTCTCTCTCTCTCTCTCTCTCTCTCTCTCTCTCTCTCTCTCTCTCTTATGTTCTCACATACATGCAAACTGTGTGCATCATTGATATTTTTAGAAACTGAGATATCCCTTTTAGAAATAAGAGAAATACATTTTTCATATGAAATACATTCATTACATTTTAATTTTTTTAATTTGTAAAACCTCCAACAAATTTCAGAGTGTCAGGAATTCTGGAATTCAGTGGAAGAAAATAGATTGGTAGGAGATGTATGTCAAGTCTTCGAAAACATTACACAGCATTTCATCTCTGATGTCAAAGAACAGACAGCATCTGATACAGGTGAGTTTTAGCTAAGACTCTTTGTGCTGGCAGATTTGAACTAACATATACCCTCCAGTTGGGTTATGATGAGATCAGTTTTAAAATACATTACCAGTTTCCACTTGATAATGGTACATGTATCTTTATTCAGTCCACATATGATCATATGTTCATCCACAGTTGCTTGGGCTTAATACTGTTTTATTATTTTGCAAAAATGTACTTTAATAGAGCGTGGGCCAGAAAACACGGTTAAATTCTTACTTGGTTTTAAATCTACATGCTGTGCTGATGATGTGTTTGGTGTCATCCCGCAATGATACATGATATGAATATTAATGAATCTGCATTGGTAAACAGGATCATCAAATCACACGAGATAGATTTCATGATAGACTTGGTCATATCCAAGTTGACGTTTATATGAAATAACCATGTTCATTGGTTGTCAACATAAACAAGTTTTAGTGCTGTGGAAAACGTAGGCTAATGATGTAGAATCATTTTGACCAGTTGTACTTTGCTATAACTAGGTTACAATTTTTCCCCTTACAGTAAAAAATGAACTTTTGAACTTTCTGTGCCATACTGGTGCTGTCAGACTGAAGTTCATTGACCACAAAGAAACTTCTCAGATTCAAGTTAAAAGAGAAATAACTGATGATATTGATAGTGAAGACACACAACAAATGACTCCAATCTGTGATGGGGAGACAAACAATGGTAAACCAGTACAATGGGTAGTGACACAACAGCTGCCACAAGAACCGGAGATACAAGATGAACAGTTAGAGTGGAAGATGAATCATCTATCAAGTGAAGATTCAGAACCACCAACATTGGTTGCACAAGCTGGACCTAGTCAGCTTCCTTTATTAAAGGATTACCTCACAGCATCTAGGCAAGGTATTCATTCTTCCTCTTTATTGTGTTACTTTCACCACACCACACATGTGATGGTATAAAGGTCTCACTGTGTAAATGTTTGATGTTGATTCCCCACCCTCCCATATGTGAAGTTATCACTACAGGTAGTGGTACACCCCTCAATATGTATGAAGGTATATATTTGTATATACCACATGGAAGTCTCAGGCTTTGGAGTGTCCCTTACCAAACTGAAAGCTCAGTCCCAAGCTGCCACAGAGCTTTTTCAGAGCTTTTTAGCTCAGTGGCAGACTACCAACAGCTCTATTGCAGACATTCAAAAATGTGTTGAGCTGCCGAATGTCTTCAACAGACTTCTAGGGTTTGATGTCTGTTATAATGCGATTCTCGTTGCATTCAGAATTGAAACCATTTTCAAAAGAAATGTGATACGAACAATTATGATACAAAATCAAGACAATATAAACTCATACTTTACATACTTTGAGGTAGTTTGTATTGTACAAATACTATGTTGTAAATTAGAACAATGCTCATAAATGGACAATCCTAGGGCAACTGTTCTTCTTTTGACATATGGCACACTTCCTACTTTATTGGCCTGGGAAAATATCATTGAAATTTTTTGATAGTCGACGCCATGAAGACTGAAGATGTAATACTGACAGAAGTTCCATCTATCAACACTTTATAGCAATGGATCACGTACATCAAGAGTGGTTTTGTATAGAAAAAGGTGTGAAATGATGCTACAACATTGTAACATGTTATAAACTGTGCAGTCAAAGTTTAGAACAGTCAGGATGAACAAGATATCATCACCGAAGATCAGAGAGAGGCACTGTAGGCGTTTTTCGCCCAATCTGATTGGGATTGGTCATTGTGCAAGACACAGAAAATATCTGTACTCGATGTACTCATAAGTTGGTTTCAAGCAAAGAAGACTGCTAGTGCTAGAGTTGACGTCAATGACAAATTTACTTTTTGTAACCATGTACATGTTAAAATGGTTCAGGTGGTTTGTTGATTATGCTAGAATGTGTTGTACCCAGGCAGATTCAGATGTTGGAAAGTTATTTCCATGACAATAGAGTAATGTTTACCCAAGACTACTTTTGGTAAATGGGAGAGGACCTGTTGCTAAACTGTTTCTTACTTGTTTGTGATTAGACTATAGACTTCATAACCTTTCTAAAAATGTAATTTAAAAAATGTAAGAAGTTGAACTGAGTTAAAAAGTAAGAAATTAATGATTGTTAACATTGGTTTTGCATTTTAGGATCTAAAAAGATAGTCAACCAAGTAGAAGTAGAAAATGTAATGAAATTAAAAGAAGCCAGACAGAGGCAAAAATTAAATGGGCCAAGACAGAGAAAGCCCAGCCCCCGGAAATTGGGCTACACTGGAGGATCAAGTCCAGTAAAGAAATCAAATGTCAAAAAACCACATGGTCAGTCAATGAAGAAAAGGCCTTCAACTTCACCACTGATGGAGACCACTGTTCCTCAGTCCAAAAGAAAATCACAAAATAATGCCACTGCAGCTAAGAAACACAAGAAAGGAGTAACAAGAGAAGTGATGCATGAAAGGAACAGAGCCAAATGTGAAGCCAACAAAGCCAAAACTGCAGCCAGGAACAGTGAGGCAGCAGCATATTTCGCTCACAAGTTTTCTGGTAATGGTAGACGCCAAGTAGCATCACAAACTCAGACTGAAAGACCATCTATACCACCAACCATTATGCATAAGACCTCACTAACACCACCACCACCTCAACAGACATCAACCGGTATCAACAGGCAACAGGCATCACTTCCCCAGTCTTTCTCTCCAACATTTACTGATTCAAGTCAACAGCACATGGAGCAGCAATCAAGTGGTTATCAACAAGTATTTATTCATTCTACCATCTCACATGCCTCCAAGTACACTGGTACCACATCATCACCAGTAAGCAGTAGCACACCCAGGCATGCAGATGGTCAATATAGTATGGATGATCATACTTTTGATACCTGGCAACACACCCCAAATGATTCATCTGATGATGTTTTTGGGATGGCTATAAGCACAGTTAATGAGACACTAAGAGATGATGATAACCCAATGAGTTTCCCTTTCTCAAATGCAAATGGAAGTGGTGGTACCTGTACTTCTACCAACCTGTCCATCCTTAACATGGATGATGGAAAGCAAAGCCAGCCAACAGGTGTGACTGAATGTCACAATTGTGCTATGTACAAAGATGAGATTAAACGGCTAAAACCCCAAAGACAACTGCCAGGTATGTCTGTTGAGTCTTGTTCTTAAAAATTTCTCCATAAAAATATGAGGCATCAAATAATTATTGATGCTCTTTGATTAGGCCTAGTAAAAAAGATTATGTGATTCCGGTTACGCTCAATTTTAGAATAGGTGGAGTAGGTAATTTTTTTATTTTTTTTTATTTTTTTTTTTTTAATGTGTGAGTGTCTAGTTTAGGTTTTCCATTGTTTTCAAAATGGTCTCTGTGTTATGTATTTCTTCTGATTGGGAGAACAGTTTTATATTGTCTTTTTAAGTTGATGTCAGTTTCCGCATCCACTATTTCTTGTGAGACTTCACAATTTCTTTCGATTTTATTATTTTTTTCTCAAATACATAAAAAAAAGTTTAGGGTCTGCAGTGAAGAACTAGGTGGGGGTCGGGTAACCGGAACCAAACAATTATTCTCTTAATGCCTTCCTTTGTTAAACTTTACTTATTTGCACTATTGTATGCATACTCTTAGATTACAAGTACATTAACATGCCTATGGTGGATGCATTACTAATTACACTCTTTGTAGCTACAATTAAATCAAAAGCAATGCAGAATATACTTGTGGAAGTTGTTCATATGGTTTGTGGAATCTTATATTTTCAATTCACTTTTCGTTCAATGTGTAAGTACTTTTTCTCTCTGTAGTGCCTTCACCAGAAGCAGCTGAATACATGAAGCGACTAATTTCTTTTCTTTGTGGCATGAAAATAGAGGTAAGTTGATACTCTACCTGTCTTCTTTTCTGTGCACTGCTTCATATAGCTGGCATTTTGGTTGGATGTACATTTATACCAATCTTCTAACAAGGGTGCACTTACATGAATGTCCATGTCAATAGGATAGAAATCATTAAGGTACTTATACTACTAATATATGCAATGCATGTTGCTATTTTCAACTACATTTTAACATACAAATCATATTTCAGGAACAAGGAACAAACAACAATCACCAGACCCAATCCATGAATCAGACTTTGGATGACACACGTCTCAAAAAACCAGGTCCAGTAAGTACACGTACATAATGCTTTCTTTTTTTGTTGTCATATATTTCAAACTTCAGGGTTTATTATTTGCTGTTGTTGTACAACTGCTCTTTCAAAATGTCCATGTAGTTTCTAGTGGTACAGCTTGTATTATGTCATCAGCCACGGTTAAAAAAAATTTGACAACTCTGACTTCATGGCAACTGCTAATTCTTTTTATTTTCTGTCTTAATTTTCAGGGTATGACTCAACTTGTACCAAACGAACCAGTATATATGTCAACTATAGTTCTTACTGGTATCTTATCTGAGTGTGAAAAAGACGCAAAGAAACTGTTTCACAAGTTGATTGAATACTATTTTCCTGTTGAAGTTTTAGCAGTTTCAACAGGGTCTGACGTTAAACAGAGTGCAGCTGGAAAAATTCCCCTGGATCAGAGCATTGTGAAGACCCTGAAATGTGAGTACTTGTCACTCTAGTATATTCATGGATATTTTATAGCAAGCACTCAGCATAGCTTGACTATTTATAATCTCAAGAGGTTTTAAGAAATATTATTTTCTCGACAGTCCTTAATAAACAAACAAATGTGTATTAACAACGTATAACCTGAACCT
The DNA here is from genome assembly GCF_964340395.1 of Glandiceps talaboti. Classification (NCBI taxonomy): domain Eukaryota; kingdom Metazoa; phylum Hemichordata; class Enteropneusta; family Spengelidae; genus Glandiceps; species Glandiceps talaboti. Next base: position 31,259,031 of record NC_135550.1, on the reverse strand, counting down.
GGTGTATCTTTATTTGTTGTATGGTATATCAATAATTTGATATCTTTGTAAAGATCATAATTGTGATTTTCATTTAATTTCTTTAGCGTATGCAAGAGCAGCTGCCTTTAAAAACAATGAAAAATTAACAGATAAAGATCTAAACAGGGTCCTCACAAATAAGTGCACAGCTGCGAAGAGGTCAAGAGAGAAAAAACTAAAAGGAGGAGTATAAAAGGATGGCTGACAATAATGACAAGGTATGTACAATACATTATTGTGTATTCTGACTTCTGGGGTGTGTGTATGTCTTCAATTTAGCATGTACATGAAGGAGTATGTGTTTTCGAGTTTTTAATCTAAGCCCTTATGTCGCATTTTATTTTATCTTTCATACATATCAGGCAAACACATTTAAGTTCATTTCTCTATGTTAATGTTTTTCTAGTTTATCTGTGGACTGACTGACTAACTCTTTGTATTGTCATTTTTTTTTGCAGAGTAACTACACGATGCTCCATGTGCGTGCCAATGTGAATACTGAACTTCATTTGTTGCATTGTGTACGTTTAGGGAGCAGGAGGGGGTTTTTGGTCTCAATGAACAAAGTGCATTTATTGATGGCGTGTGATATGATGCAATCAGCCCTTATGTAACTGTTCTGACATTTACATTGTCAGCAAGTGCAACTTTCCAATGACCATGTACTCCTATATCAAAATAAATTTAGTATATCATATATTTCATAAGCTGAAATATGTCTATTTATTCTTGAACCATTTCTAAGCCGTCGATTTATTTTTTCATATTCAAGACTTGAATGATTATATTACACTTATAGGAAGAACAACTCAACTTTGTCAGCAAGTGCAACTTTTCCATGACAATATAATCCTTGAGTTGCAAAATAGATTTAGCATATATCGTATATCTCATTTAGCACCAAATACTTATTGTAGAAAATCGAATGATGAAATGTAGTTTTCTTAATGGAGGCAATAAAGATTTTATTCTATTCTATACATGTGGAACTTGTTTATGTTTGTAACAGATACAACAGGTCATCATCACATTACTTGCATGTATAACACAATGTTCTTATATTTGAAAATGACAATCAACATATTACCAGACTTTCACTTCATTCAGGGTTTTGCAAAAAAAAATAATCAGCTTTGTGTGAGAGAATTGCCTTATCTGATTGAAATTATGTAAGTATAAAGTGTGCTGTTACAGTAAGATACAACAACTCTCTTGACTTGGTAAATCAGTCCATTGCTGAGTGAACACAAAATTAGCTTATGCATTTTACTAGTCCCTTTCAAAATCTCACAACACAACCAAAATGGGGAAAAATGGTATGTACCATCAACACAACATCTGTTCCCCCTTTCATGGTGTACCAATGATGCCTGTCAGAAATCTGTTTATAGTCTTTCAGCAGTCTGTCACAAAGCAGTCAGAAGCTGTTGGTAATCTGGTCTGTTAGTGGTCTCTCAGATGTCTGTTATAAAGCTTTTGAATGAATGTCGGCTATCATTCTGTGAGCTGTTGAGAGTTGTTCTCTGCAGCTCAAAACTAAATAAGTATGCACAAAAAACAGACTTCCGGCAGCTAACTGTCAGAAGTCTGTTGGAGAGCTGCTGCAGCTCAAAAACAGATGTTTCATTTTGGTAAGGGAGCTATGCTTTCTGAAAGTGGAAATTTTCAGCAAGCAAAGTTGTAACACAAGCAGGAGCAATAATATAATGGTTTTGCAAGTTAGTTTTACTCCTTAGGTCATAAAGTTTTGGGATACTGATGAGGGTTTGACAACAGTGGTATATAATCTAGTGTACAGATCCAGCATTTTCAAGTTCTGTCAAAAATCACCTTTATTGAGCAAGATTTACTACCAGTATTCATTCCAATGCAGAATATTACCAGGTCATAGGTCAGAAAGAGATCAGAGATTTGAAGTATGCAAATGCATATAAATAGCTTATACATAAATCATAACAGCACATGACATTTGATTCAAAATTAAATACAGGAGTCTCATCACACCAGTTGAAATGTAGAGTAAAACTTTAGAAAATGATCACTTTCAATCAACATAATCCAATTCTAGCTACCTTTATAACACTTACAGATGGGCAAAATGCTGATAACAAAGATGAAGATACACCTCAGGAGATGGAAGTGTATGGTGAAGATGAAAAAACAGAGGAGAATACTGATACCCCGGAGATGAAAAAAGGAAAGAAAAGGAAGGTGAGATATTCAGTTTTGTTGATTATCTGACAAAAATAATCTTGAATTTTAGCAACTTTGTAACCTCAGTGTACTGTATTTGTAAGGCTCACTGTAGCTAATGGCTCTTACATATTTGAGGTCTTTGGATGTATTTCACAGAGCAGACTATTGTAGTGTGACAACAGTACGAGAAAAGTAAAAGAGAAACCAACATCAATGAAAAAGATGATCCACTTAGCATGCATTCTATCAATATTGGCAATTATATTATAGCATTACCAATTCCAGTGAATTTTGTGTCATCATCGCTGTACATTATTACTGATAATGTACTCTGTTATTGGGCATCACGGCCCCGGAACGAGCATAACAATACAAGCTTATGTCCGTAAGGCAATAAAGGTGTGGGTATTTAAGAACAGGGAAATTATGGGGTAAACACCATAAGAATTTTTTTTAAAAGATTGAAATTAAAAAAATAAAACTGATAATGTTAAACAATATTAGTAATAATGAGTTTCTTTACGATTTGTAAAAAAATTGTGTGTCCAGCCCGATGCATGTCGTTTGGAACTACAAGGGCGCACTCCCAGTGTACCGGTGTACATTGTCAACATGGCTCGCTTCGTTGCTGTTAACGAAACTGAACTGAACTCGCTGGAAAATGCCAGAAATGAAAAGAATACATCGATGCAAACCAAGTGGGGAGTACGAGTATTTAGAGGTAATTTATTTTTCTTCAATTTTTCATAAAACTATAACAACGCTTTTCTATTGCAATCAATCAACTTACCTGATGCATAACAATGAGGCTATATTTGCATACTCGTAACCCCACGAGGCACGAATTCTTGGTCTTGCGATAGACAAGGCCGCCCTCTCGCGATACTACCAATACTAGCCAGTTCTTATTTGCCTAGCGTTGCGTATGCATCGCTACACTCATACTCCGATAAAATTCTTCGAACATTTAACGGCGCTACCCTTGCAGGTATTTTCGTTCTTTCCTGTCCTTTTGTGGGACAATTTTTCTCTTTGAGATTCTTTTGTAGTTTCAAAGACATTTATTAGCTTAGTAACGTAAAAATTCCTGACGTACGTTAGCATATCACGCTATCGGTCTGAACTTCCGGTATCTCAAAACATAACTGGAACTACCGTTCTCATGTTTCCAGTGTGCTTTCTTTTAGAATTCTATGAACATGGAAGAAAGTTCTACAACGGGGATGTCTGGGACCCCATTTTATGTACTCAGTGCTACAAAAAGATGGACCCTAACTGTGGACACGACGAGGTATGTGAAACGTGCGTCGGCACGACTCCACAACAACCCTTGCCAAAGCCAGTCACAACCCGTAGTAAGTCGAGGGCCGGTATAAATACGAGTAAGTCCACCGCGAAAGGTAAGAGTGCCAAGTCGTCCGAGCTTTTGTCCAGGCGCGACTTGGATACTATTCTTAATGAACGTTTTGATAATTTTTCTCAACAAATGGCAAATCAATTCGAAAATTTGTTAGGAAAATTTCCTCAGAATCTGCCGAGTGAGGGTGCTGTAGCTCAGAGTAATAGCACAGTCCCTACTTCGAATGAAACAGATGGTAACATTGGTACTCAGCCTACTATGGTTCCCGAGATGGGTGTCAATCCTAGTTTAGCTGAACGTTTTGATAGATCCGATGGGGTATCTATGCTGGGAATGAGTTTGATGAGACCACAAACCTCCCACAGCAGGAGTTACCTTTTAGACATCCTTATGGGGATCCCTCACACAGTACAGAGGCTCCTGAGGATCAGTCTATTTCGGACAGTGAGTCAGTTTCAACCGTTCACAGTGTTTCCGAGCGTGATGGCTCTGCAGGGAAATGGACAATTATTTTAAACCTCATTTCCACAGAACTAGGCTGTGAGACTACTAAGGAGGATAGTACTGTTCTTCCCTCCTATGTCAATACAGTTGAGGACAAGTCACAATTGCCTCCAAGACTGCCTATTGAAGGTGAGTTGGTTAAAACATGGCAGAGTATGGAGAAACAATTACCTCATATCCCTAGATACAGAAAGTCTACTGACAGTGTTTTCAGATTGTTGGATAAAGACTTTGAGGAGTTCTCTAGATCTCCCAGTGTGGAACCATTGATTCACACTAAAAGGCAGTGTCGATTCCTTAACACACGCCATTATGTCAGCTGCAGATCAAAATATCTGGGCTATTGCACTGGCTACTCATGCTAGACGGGAGATATTTTTAGACCAGATGTCTTTTCCCACTCATGTTACAAGACAACGCTTAGTCAAGCTTCCTATACGTGGTGATAAGTTGTTTATAATGGTGAATTTTCTCAGATTCTACATCAAGAAGCAGAATCTGCGCGTGATGTGAGAGAGATTTCTGAACTAACCATGAACACTGGTACAAACAAACGCAAAACAGTGCCGTCCAAGCCAAAGGGTAACCAACCCCAAAAACTTCGACGAGTTCACAATAATAATAATAAGACTGACAACCGAGGACAAAACAAGAAGTCCAACTCAAATCAGTCTAAATGCTGACTGCCCTTTCGTGGGAAAAAGGACCAGCAGTGACGTAGACAACTACCCTTCTCAAAAGGGAGGGGAGGGAGTACTCGCGGTTACACTCCCCCTTCCTCACATTCCTGTAGGGGGCAGGTTGGCCCACTTTTACACTCACTGGCAGTCAATCACCCAAAACAAGTGGGTATTGAGTGTGATAGCATCGGGTTACCATCTGGAGTTTACAAGCAGACCACCCGTAACTTATCGTCCAATTTACACTGCACCCCCCGGGAATGTGGGGAAGAGGGAGGCTCTACTAATAGAGATAAACTCTTTGTTAGAAAAAGGAGCCATAGAACAGGTTCCCTTTCCACTGAGGTTTCCAGGTTTCTACAGTACCGTTTTCCTTGTCCCAAAAAAGACAGGAGGATGGAGACCTCTCAATGGTTTCATACAAAAGGAACATTTCAAGATGGAAACCATTCAGTCAGTTCTTGCCAACGACTGGGTCTTCTCACTGGATTTGAAGGATGCGCACCTTCACATCCCCATCCATGTAAAAGATCGCCCCTTCCTTTGGTTCGCGTTCCAAGGGACGGTTTACCAATTCAGGTGCCTTCCTTTTGGCCTGGCATCATCCCCTCGAGTCTTTACCAAGGTAACGGCAGTAATAGGGGAATACCTTCACAGTCATAGTATCCACATTCACATGTACTTAGACGACTGGTTGACAAGACAGTCTTCTCAAAACCACTTGGTGAGAGACCGTCAAATGGTTCTACAGACAGCGGTACGATTGGGCTGGATCCCAAACTGGGAAAAATTCGACCTACAACCTTCCCAGACCCTGATTTACATAGGGGCTTCACTGAATCTGGTAGAAGGCATAGCAATGCCAACACAGGAAAGGTTCCAAAGTCTCAAAACATTGATAGAACCCTTTCTGACAAGGAACCAATTTCCGGCAGTAGAGTTTCTTCGATTACTTGGTTTGATGGCGTCATGCACTCAACTGATCCCTCATGCCATGTTGTACATGAGACCAATTCAGTTATACCTCCTCTCACAATGGCGTCCTATTGTTCATCCGATAGACAAACTGATCCAAATGGACCCATTACTTATCGACACACTCAGGTGGTGGGTAGTACCAGACAACTTTTTCAAGGGAGTTCCCTTATATCATCCACCCCAGAGAGCACTCTGTTAACAGACGCATCAGTCCAGGGGTGGGGGGGCCCACTACTGAGACTTGATCGCGTCAGGAAAGTGGACCTCACTCCAACAACAAAAGCACATAAACTGGTTGGAGCTAATGGCAGTGTGGAATGCCCTGAAGGCCTTTACAAACCACATAATACAACAAAGGGTACTGATACGATCCGACAATGCAACGGTAGTATCATACATAAATCGTCAGTGGGGAACTCATTCCCCATCACTGTGCATGCTAGTGTGGAAATGAGTCACTGGTGCATGAGCAAGGGGATAACCCTCAGAGCAGCTCATATTCCGGGGAAAAAGAATCTGATCACCGATGCCCGATCCAGAAACCGCATGATCCCTACAGAGTGGACTTTGAACAGAACAGTGGTGAAGGAGGTCTTCATGAGACTTGGCAGACCACTCATAGACCTTTTTGCTACAGTAGCAAACACTCAACTACCAGTATTCTATGCTCCGCTCCCAGACCCAAGAGCGGAAGCAGTAGACGCTCTATCAATTTCATGGAAGCACCTATACGGGTATGCCTTCCCACCAATACCTCTAATTCCTCGAGCACTTCAAAAGATAAGCTCAGAGAAAACAACCGTAATCTTTATTGCACCAAATTGGCCCAGAAGGTCATGGTTTCCAAAACTACTAGACCTCCTAAGAGACATACCACTCAGATTACCAGAGAGGAAGGATCCTTTGTCTCAACCCAAATCGACAGTTTATCATTCAGATCCAAGTGTAATGCAACTGGTTGCATGGAAATTATCCAGCAACGATGGCTTGAGAAGGGCCTTTCACAAAAAGCTGCAAAATATGCAAGTGGGGCTAGAAGACAGAGCACCAGAAAATCCTATGATAACAAAATCAGGACTTTTTATAGTTGGTGCCATAAACAATCTGTTAATCCCAGCAATCCAAGTATAGGACAGATTGCTGATTTCTTAGTTTTCCTTTTTGAGGACAGATCTCTTCAAGTCAGAACTATAAGCTCTTATTTATCAGCACTCTCAGCAGTGTTACCAGAGATACAGGGTGTCAAAATAGGTAGTCACCCTGCATTTTCTGCTCTTATCAAGGGTTTCTTTGTTCAGAGGCCTATTAAACGGCATCTTCTCCCTCCCTGGCACCTTCCCCTGGTCTTAGACAGCCTCAGGGGCAGCCCTTTTGAACCTATTCACTCATGCTCTCTTAAATTCCTGACATGGAAGACTGTTTTTCTACTAGCAGTGGTGACAGGCGTAGACGAAGTGAGTTGTATGCTTTATCCATTGATCCCAATCATATCCGCTGGGAACCAAATGGGGTCAGATTAAGACCTCACCTGCAGTTCCTAGCTAAGAATGAGTCCTTAAACCATCCAGGCACAGCTTTCTTTGTCCCAAAGCTCAAGGCCTTTTCATCAGACTCTGAGGATAAGTTCTTATGTCCTTACAGAGCATTAAAATGCTATATTAAGACAACTGCTAAACTGAGAGGTAATCACAGTCAGTTGTTTCTCACTTACAAATCTAATGCCCATAATCCAGCACATCCGAGCTCTATCTCTCGCTGGATAAAAGGGACTATTTTCTATGCCTATAACAACCAGGACAGTACCAGTCGTCAGTTACACAGGATTACTGCACATGATACAATTGCGTTAGCATCATCCTGGGCATTGTTTAATGGTGTTAGCACTGATGACATCATGAAAGCTGCATTCTGGGCATCACCAACTACTTTCATCAGCTATTACCTGAAAGATGTTGGCATGGATTAAGCTGCCTTTGGTTTATCGAGCCTAGGCTCAAGAAGCAAAAGAACTTAACTAGATGTTGAGTGAAAGTTCCTTTTGTCTTTGTAATTATATACTACCCACCTCCACAGATACCTTTGTATTCTGTTAATAGCCTAATTGTTATGCATCAGGTAAGTTGATTGATTGCAATAGAATAAGAGTTTCCCCAAAAGGAAACATTTTTCTATAAGATCAATCTACTTACCTGATGCAGTACCCACCCTCCTCCCCACTTGTTGGGAAATACAATTGTATTTAAGGATGGGCTGGCAAATAAAAACTGGCTAGTATTGGTAGTATCGGCGAGAGGGCAGCCTCCTCTATCACGAGACCAAGAATTCTTGCCTAGTGGGGTTATGAGTATGCAAATATAGCCTAATTGTTATGCATCAGGTAAGTAGATTGATCTTATAGAAAAATGTTTCCTTTTCGGGAAACTCTTAATCGACGACAAAATAATACTACGTACGAATACAATGACCGACCTTGGCGACGACCTTTTGTTTATTATGTAAATTCATCAGCTGTTCTCAAATTCATAACAATGCAATAGCAAACATAAAATTGTCAATTTAGGCAACTGGGATAATTTTGTGTTTCTATTTATTTGTATTTGTAGAATGGCTTGAGTACAAGCAATACCCATTGGATTTTGAGGACCTCCCAACCGACCGACTCGCTGAGCTACTATGCGAGTTCTATGCGTCAACTCGAAAACAAGACGGCAAATTGTATGGCAAATCCTCTCTGTCCGGTTTACGAGCTTCGATCCATCGCCACATTACCGGTCCTCCATACCATCGAAAGATAAATATTATGCAGGATCGAGAATTTCAAGTTGCGAACTATGTGATTCGTGGTGTCGTCAAAAAAATGAAAAAAGACGGGAAGGATACCACGACACACAAAGTGCCGATCAGTCCAAGTGACTTGAAAAAGCTGTCGATGTCACCGGTGCTCTCGATTGCACACAACGTTGGGCTACAACGAAAGGTTTGGTTTGACCTAATGTTACACTTCGGTAGAAGAGGGCGAGAAGGTATAAGAAGTCTGACTAAATCGTCATTTACTGTCGAATACGATGATGTCGGCCAATCGTACGTGAAATACACCTTCAATGAGAAGGTAAATAATCACTCTAGTGAAGCAGACGACAACTACACCTGCCACGCACGTATGTACGCCACCAACACCGATTGCTGTCCCGTGTCGTCTTTTCAAAAATACATCAGGTTATTAAATCCTGCAAATCTGGCATTGTTTCAACGACCTAAGTCCCCGTTTAACCCTGATGAGACAACGTGGTATGCAAATGCCCCTTTGGGCGAAAGTACCCTTGGATCATTCATGAAAACTATAAGCAAAGAGGCCGGATTGTCACAAATATATACGAACCATTGTATTCGGGCCACAACCTGTAAATTGCTCGATGATGCAGGATTTGACACTCAGCACATCATGTTTGTCAGTGGGCATGTGAATAAGGCCAGTGTTAAAAGTTACACAACTCAACCATCCACAGGTCAACAGCGACAGTTGTCATCGACGCTATCTGGTAGTGTGTACGGAAATCCTACCACGTCCTCATGTAATATCGTAGGTCATAGTCCAAGATCGACGTCAAACGTCAACCGTGCAAATGGTGGTCATATCAACTCCTCTGACACTCAGCTGTCTCCAGCTAATGTTCCATCAGCTGTTCACCATCAACAAGTCCAGTCATCAGTTACAAGTCACACAAGTTGACGACAAAGCCTCACTAGCATGTTTGTGAACTGTACTTTTCAAGCACCCGTGTACGTCAAATTTTCAAATTCACAAAAACATGATCGTCATTCTCTCCAAGCTTCCCAAGAAGCTATTGAAAATTGAAATTAACTCAAATCAACAACAATTAAATGACAATGGACTTTGAAAATGTTTTATTAACAGTTGCTTACCATTAAGTATTTAGTTTCATAGTTGAATGTTGCGCTACATACGCATGTTATCTAATATATTCATATATGATCAGCTGATCGTACCTACTGTTAGTGTTACTGAGTTACTTGGCTGTGTCGGGACGTTGTGTCATACATGGCATATATGTACTACATGGAGATGCGATTTGTTCTGTTTCTTCATAGGACTAGGTATTTTTTTGAAATGTATGTTGTTACTTATGATTGTCATTTCCACTGTTTAAAAATACAACGCGTTCATGAAACAAATTTGTGTTCACAGCAGTTCATTGAAGTGTATATGTGTGTGTGTATGTGTATGTATGTGTGTCGCTATGATTAGTATTCAGCTATTTCTCAAAGTCTGAATATTAGTGGTTTTCATATGAAAATGTTGATGTACATTGTAACATGTCACTCAAAATATGTGGGGGATGTCTACAAGGTACATTCGTTATATTGTTGTATTCATAAATATGACTTCCTGTGAATATATCACTCTTACACTCAACTTTAATTGTGTGTGTGTGTGTGTGTGTGATGAAAAGGGGATGTAATGTACATATCCATAGTGATCAGGGGTGAGTGATGTCTGTACATATTTCATCAAACTATCACAGAAGGGCTACAACGCCATTGGCGCTATTTTTTTATTTGGCCTAAGCAAGCAATTTCTTACTGATTCAATATTTGCGATCCACACTATTGAAAGCTGTACTAGTTGCTATCGGAACGTTTTTAAAAAAAAAAATGTTTTGTTTGGTACAATAACTTGCTGGTTATAATTCACAGGCGGTATGCACAATAAATCAAATTGATTCTTGGGGCTGCACCTAAAAAACAGCGCCCTCAATGGTGATCATGATTTCAACCTGTTTCTGTACTGCCTTTGGATGATACCAACCACTGATCAACATGTACAATGTCTAATTATTAGTATTTTAACAATTTTCAGTGACTATTTTTGTTTGCTATACCTACACATACTTGCCAATAGAAACAGATACCATTCCCACTGCTTTTGTCGTGTCTTGACTAGATCACGTGATTTTATTTGACCTGACCACCATTAAGATTGACCAACATTATAATGTAAATACCAAAGGTGAAAAAAGACGTAAATGCATGGTTGAAACAATGATAGTCTGGCCAACCCAAATACCCCTCTCTCTCTTTGTGTTCATGTTACTTGATCTTCCTTTCTTTCCTTCTCAAATAGAGATTTAATGAGTTTTGTCATTCCAGGCCTGGTTTGTTATGTTACGGCATGCAGGCAATTCTACTTGCCTTTTGTGCATTGAGGAGTGGCGGAATCAATTGGTTTATGAGTCAGCAGTTTGTGACTGTCTGGATCATTATACAACAAATACATGACCTCTTTGAGAGAAAGAGAAAATCCATATTCAACTCTTCTTCGATCGATACTATTCACCATCATTTGAGATTATGTCACTTGCAAAGACAAAGAAGTAAATACGATATAGCACATGTCTGTGAAATAACATACTCCAAATGATGTTTCATCTCTAAACACTGTATTTGTGTATATGCATTGGCCAGCTGTTCACGGTGTTACTTGTAAAATCAACAGGTATCTCTACTCCATCTTTCCTCATGACCGTGCGTAGACAATTTTACATTTTTCTAAAGTGATACGTGGTCAACGCAGTTTTATTCTCATTATTTCTTTCGTATAGCGATCATACAATATATAACAATAAATCAAATAAAATAAAATCATACAATTTCGCAGGGACGAGTCGGTGTTTGTCATTGGAATCGTGAAATGGTCGCTAATGTAGGGAAAACGTCGTCGCAAACCACGGCCTGTTTTACGGCAACGTTCTTAACGAGCCTCCCACATCGTCGCAAACCACGGCCTGTTTTACGGCAACGTTCTTAACGAGCCTCCCACAGAAATAAGAACTCTGGCTTGCGAGAATGAGGGAAAGGAATCGAAAATTTTGAACAGCCTCATCCCCATCCCCCCAACTCTATGGGTACTCCGTATACTGTTCTTGGTAACTATGTACCACTCGCTCATAGCGATATCCCAAAGTGAAAATTTCATTTGGGACTTGACAACTTTTGATAATTGTGAATTTAAGATTGTGTCATTCATCACTTCGGTGATGTAACACAGGTAAATCACGAAATTGTGGACATTTTAATGAGAACGAACTGAGACTCCAAACTACACCTATCCTGTCAACGTTTTGAAATATTGTTTTCCACCAATCATTTTACTTATACATGGATGTTATAAAGGTAATTTGAAGTACAAGTTTCCGCGAAATAAAGACCATAGGTGTGTATGGGAAGGACACTGAACAACTCGTCTCAAGTCAAGAACATTATCATCGAGATTAACATTACATATTATGAAGTTAAATTCTGACTTTAAGTTGTCTCTTCTCTTCCCTTCTAGTTTAGTTAATATACACGCTACGATCATCTTAACCATGTAGTCAAATGGATTTCTCTAGCACAGCATTCCATAATCTCACCACCGACAGTGCCATCGAAGAAAACGACCACATTTAGTAACTTGACTTCTTTCCCTCCTTATCTATTTACCATCGAGTATGAATCTCCTTCAAAGGAATGTCCTTACTAACACTAGTCTTTTTCAAGTGGCCAGAAACTCATTTTTTGGAAAATTCATGAAGATATCAACAATCTCAAAGTATATATCTGTAATGGTTACAATTTTATGCAAGAACTATCTCAAGCAATTATTGTATACTCATGTACGGAGGAGGACTATGTGAATTAACATTGTGAAATTTGTCCTACACATGTAAATTCTTCCAGCACTCCTCTGGCCTCTACTGAAAGCTCTGACATTTAGAATGAACTCGTGAATTTGTATTTGTGGTTTGATTCTTTTTTCTCTGACGGTCTGGGTTTTTTTCAACTATTTTGGATGTAACCCAAGTAGCGAATTACAGTCCAGGATTACACAGCGACACACAGAACAAAAAAGAAGGTTACGTAACCAGTTGCAAAAAATATATATGCGGCAGTTTATTGACGGAAGCTTGTTCAAGCTCTGGAAATATGCGCTCAGAGAACTACGTCACGTCTTCATCCCCTGGATGAAGATGTGCCCTTCCCAGAACCAAAGCTAGAAGTCAACGTTACAAGTACAAAATTAATGTAGTATAAATGTATTGGGTACATAGATCAAATATTTGCTGTTCAGCAACACTGTGATTAAAATCACACCAGGCACTCTTTAAATAGGAAAATAACTTTGTTGACAACTATCGTTGCATATAAAACGTTTATTGACACTTTACATTCTCAGTAACAAGCTTGATTCTGGAAATGAATCGAGTTTACAATGTACGATTACGTAATCAATATTTACCGTCAATCCACTTTAGGAAAACTGTCCGACAGGACTCTTTATTTACTGTGTACCCTCCAAGGTTGAGTGTTTGTCAAGTATTTGTATGAGAAATAACTCGGCACTTCGGTATCTTCGACAGGATTGAGGCTACTAACTTCAATCTACTAGGCTAGGCTCAATCCTGTCGAAAACACCCGTTAAAATTCCCAAGAAAGGGACAATCGTCTTTGATCTATTCTTTGACTAATAAGGGCCAGTTTTTCTGTTACATTTATATATTAAATTTTTGAAAAAAAAAACAATTAGGTAGGAAAATTGATCATCTCTCCCGTTTCCTTTTTTGCTACCATACATAGTAAGCTTAAGAGGTTTCCCGATCCCTTCCCATACATCAGAAATTTACATGAAAATACTAGCGATAACAGCAATACTGACAGATACGATGCCGGATGTGACGATGGAAGCGCCAGCAGCCATATTTAGTATCTCCTTCTCGTAGCCGAAACACCTCTCGTAATCACAGCAAGCCACGCAACTGTTTGGGCTGTGGGCTGTAATATGAAATATCAAAAACTTATCAGGTATTTACAATTATACATTTCATATGGAGGAGAATGAAAGGATTTATGGTCGTCATGAAGGGAACGGTTTCAAACTGTTCAAATTATAATAAGACATTTACAATATACTTACGACCGCAATTAGCATTATTCCAGCATTGGGCAGAACATCCATGGCGTTTAAGCCACATAACGTTGTCATCACCGTACCATATTTCTGTCTGTAAAAAATCAAATTCAAGGAAAAATCTGTAAGGGAACCTTCAGTATTTACAGGGGGTAGGCCAGGGGAATGGGGAAGACTCACTTTTTACAAATCGGCTCTGTTGTTTTTTGTTTGTTTGTTTTTTGTCGGTTTTTTTTTTTTGGGGGGGGAGGGGGTTGCCATCCCATCACTCTCATCGGTCCCAAATCCCGTTGCTGCCATTTAGGTTAGGGTTAGGGTTAGGTTTAGAGATAAAATTCCCAACGCCGGGTTAGCACTAAAGCCGGAGATTATTGTCTTGGCGTGACGTAACAACTGGCCAATAGGTTGCAAGCTTTGCACAGGTGTTCTTTGTATTGAAAGTGAAACCAGTACGTTATGCATTCAATTTGAATGTTATGAACTTATTTAACATTTTATTTTGTATGTTATTAATTAGTTTGATATCTTTTCTTAAATCGCAGTTTTAGGTCAGCTGTTTTTTTCGTTCCGCAAAAGTCACTTTCTAACTTTCATTAAAAAAGAAATGTATTCAGCATTCGGCATTCGGGTACAGGTTTCCAGAATTTTTCCCTAAGAATTACGGTGTTTTTATTTCTGACGTTTCCTTGGCGACTATGTGCTCTTTGGACGTTTTCAGTCTTGTGGATTCTCGCACCTTTTCGGCAACCGTTGACCTTCGTTCATTTGCATCGTTTTGCACATGCAGCCAATTTAGATTCAAGGCTTTTCAGTCTTTCTTGTATTGTTGAAAGTAAGTTGACTTCAATACAGTTCTGTGTTGCCCTGCACACATTAAACAAGCAACGCTTTTCCCTATGCTATGACTTTCGTCATGTGTGTGTTTGGACATAAAGTCTGGATAAAACTTAGAGTTGGGGTTATGTGCCATAATATCATACCATCTCAATGTTATCGCTGCTGACAACCATGTAGTCATTGTCAGCTGTAATGGGAGGAGAGAAGTGGGTATCACAGGAGTAAAACGGGAACAGTTGCTTAAGATACTGGGGATATGTTGTGGCGATGTTGACCTCGGTCCCGACAATGTCAGGAGTGTGTCAATCTACTAATCTTTGTAGCCTTAACCAATGAGTTCCAAACACATGTATTTATTAATATCGTGTCTTCACACCACACATATTCTGGGACTCGTGTCCTTTTCCATTACCATGTTTTGAACTACTTTAACGGTGGGGGAGGGGGGGGGTCATGTTTAAAAAAATTGAGGGAGAGTCACTTTTTTGCATGACAGAATCAGGGGAGGGTAACATTTTACGTATATTAAACAATTGTAGTTAATGGGATATAATTCTATCCTGATTAGGATATCGAGTGCGAACACCTGTAAAGATTATCAACAACTGCAAATAGTGGGGATTAAAATCAGCGATAGGGCGTCTTCAGTTATTACAATGGGGTGGGCCGCCGGGGAAACCAGACCCGGGCTGTTGCGAGGTTAATGGTGCATATACTAGTAATGGTGTAGTGGTCTTCCATTATCAGGCTGGGTTTACGTTCAGACAAAAGTTATTTCCTAAGTAAGAATATATCTTATTAGTATTGAGCACAGAAACAATATCATGGCAAGACGATTTATGGTATGTCTTACTACAGCTAGCTAATACATAGGGTGACACATACATCGTCCTTTGATGGTGTTTTTATGTGCTCATGCTAAGAACTATGACATGTGACATTACAAGTGACCTACCTTGCAGAAAGTTTGTTCTTCAGTGCAATTTTGAACGGCAACGTTCATGCCCGATGAGCACTGGTCGTGTTCATGCACGAATCCGTCGCAAACAATGCATTGCAGTGGTTTATCTAGTGACGAAATCATAGAAGGGGGTTATATTATGTTTTCCAATAGTTTACTAAATTGATGATAAATTATAAAATGAAAATCGAGAACGAATTCTGTTGTACTGACAAAAGAAAACGGTTGTCAATTTAACGTACAATTCCCAGATACATGTAGACAGACAGACAGACAGACAGACAGACAGACAGACAGACAGACAGACAGACAGGCAGGCAGGCAGGCAGACAGACTGACACGTTGATTGATTTGTGTACACTGACTGACTGACTGACTGACTGACTGACTCACTCACTCACTCACTCACTCACTCACTCACTCACTCACTCACTAACGCACGCTATCCATCCATCCATCATAATGTAATCATATATCTAATTATCACTTTATTACAATGTTGGTGTAGGATCGACTTCATACTAACCCGTTTCTTTGTGAAATTATTTATGAAAGAATTAAATTACCTATATACTAATCATAAATAGTTTTTATAGGATACTTACGATTTTCACAGTGATCACCAAAATAGTTCTTGGGACAACGGCAGATGCTGCTGCGTTCATCCATGAAGTGACACATGCCATGTCCACAGTCGGAATCCTGCATACACATCATCATCATCATGTGGTCATCAGTGTCTTCATGCATGGGCATCGGTGTTTTATCGTCCCCATCCATGACGGTTTCATCTGTGTACATCTGGGCATTTGCTGAAACACAACAAGAAAACAAGCAATAATACAAATGTAGTAGTTGGTTGCGATTTACACCTGGGTAGGACGGAACGCTATCCAATCATATACTAAAAAGAATTCAAATCGCCACCCAATCCTCCTTTGGAATCTCTTATGACAACGGCTTGACAATACGTATACTTTAAATTAACCCGAAGTTCGAGATCTGAATCTAACCAAAGACATCTAATTATGTGTAATTATATCCTACACGAAATGTTATTATATACCCTTAGACGATGTGAGATTCGTTCTTTGCTCCCACAAGATTGAAAATTTGTTTCACGTCAGTTTTGCTTAGAAAACTAAGAAAGAGTGGCCATGTACAAAAGAAACTAATTTTCGATTCCATAATTTTTATAATGAAAAACATTCACCGCTTGTCCATTTAAAGATAACTTTTTGAGACGAGCTTCATGATTCTCGTATAATATATAGATTCGATGAAATCGGTTCTATTTTCCTTCCTTGTCGATATATACCAGGGTCAGGGAAGACGGCATCGCTAAAAAGTATTGACTATTTCAAATGTGCTAATTCTAAATCGGAGTCAAAGATGACATGACAAAATGGTAACACATTGTATAGCAACAAATCTTACCCAATGCAATTACTGCAAACAGCAAAACGACAAATTTCAGCATTTTTATTTGTTATCTTCGAAATTGACCTGCAAATGATAAGAAATAATGATAGGAGAAAACTTTACTTAACTCTAGTTTTAACTAACACTTTCGTTACACATTTTGTTATCTTTTGTGTCCAAACTCGTTGGCTATCACAAAAAACAAGGGTTCAAATCTGAATATCTGGCACAGTGACCGCATTTCTCTGTTTTGCACGCACTACATGGAATGAGGCATGTATTCATCATAAACAAACTAAAAGGGAAACACATTTTCCAAATGATGTCAGTCAACTACTTTCTTACCTGGCCTAGAAGCGATCCAAACCTAAGGTATCACTACGTTGATGTGAGTGCTGAAGGTACTGACTCTCACCAGTATATCTACCTCCAAGAAACGTAAGAGTAATACTATATGCAAACACTTTTACTTTCTTTGATGGTGTGCTCATGAGTACCAGGCACCATATACAATAGGGCCGAACCATATGTATGCTAATTGTAATTGGCATGATACCAGATCTACCATTTTGGTCGATATAGGTAAATATTAACATAAAGGGTGTTGTGTAAGATAATCGACATCTCTTCATCACCATGGTGATGAAGCAATGCATTCTCCCCCTCCCTCCTAGGTAAACACTGCTTACCTGTTTTGTATTTTTGGATAATGCTTCCAAACCTGAGATGGTCAGTCAACTTTATCGTTTTGCCGAGGGACTGTTTCAGTGTCGTCATAAACTCATTACCAACACCCCTACTACAAGAAGTTACAAGGCCCAGACGTAGGGTTGCATAATGAGTAATGAAATGAAAAATTGTGTACGACGTTTTCACATCAATAATACAATGCCACAGAAGTCAACATACTAGACTAAATTAAACATTTTTTTTTCCGATGAACATTACTACTGTGTTAAATATACACAGTCAACATTTGGTCGAGGCAAATCGTATTTATTGTTCTTCCTATAGCAAAATATATCTATACATGCGCTTGTCAATCTGACAATCATTTGTATCATCTCCTTATACCCCTGTACTTCATTTTCTCGTCATATTTTGAACTTGAAATCGAAGTTAATGCTTCAATTAAAACGGGTAATAAGCAATGTTGTGGCCTTAGAATTATAATTTAGCCAATGAAATGCATACAGCTAACAATCTTAGTAATTAACACTTATTTCCCAAATTGGTGTTTCACACAATTAGAATTCAAAGGTTAAAACATTCTGAAAACACGATCAACATTAAAACAACTTCGTAAGATTTGATGGATGTAATCAGCTTCTCTTAGTTGGTTCACGGCATTCCAGAACACATCCGTACAAACCATGAAAGTCTTGCTTATATGAAGCTGTAGTCTGGATGCCAACGTGGTTTCTAACTAAACCGAGTGGAGGTGTGAATGGTAACGATACTGTATAGGAACTAGCCTCGTGAAGTTTAGCTGTTACAGTAGCACATTTCGGAGGAGAATCACGATTTAGCGATAGATTAGTTGGTTTCTTCAGGTTATTAATCGCCAGTAAGCTAGAGGTCATTCCGGAGATGGCGGTACCCAAGACAAGTAAAGAAAGTAAAAATGGAAATGGCATAAATAACTTCAACATTTATTAGAATTTGCATACAAGAAAATCACCTCATGAATGTAACAGTTCGCTTTTACCAAGAAAAAAAAATGAAACCATAATCCACGTCAATTGAAAATGTCAACTATAGAAGTACATGTTCATCTTTACAATTAGTGTCGCAGTACTTCAATAGTTCGCTAACCTTTCTTTCTATTTTGGATCGCCTCATTTGAATATCCATGGTGTTGACTATTAGCGAACATCACGTGCAACTTTAGTTTGTTAATCATGTGCATCCCTTACGATACACTGTCCCCTGTTTCTAAATTTGTAGTTAGTCATTTTGTTTGATTTAAATTTGTACAAATTTTTCACGCTGCAAACCTTAGGCGAAAACTTAAACCTGCTAGGCATTTTTTTTTATCAGACTACAGATCTGATGGATGTTGCACAGAGATTGTACTCAACAATCTATTCACTGAAAATATGTTAAATGTAAAAATACCAATAAATGGACAGTACATATCAACAGACCACAATAGGAAATAGGGGTCTAAGATGTCATTAGGAGTCTATGTAATCGTTGAGCAGTACATTGTAATCGATTTTACAATGTGATTTTCAAAACAACTGGTTGCGTTTATTGTACCAATTACATTCTTTCATTTTCTTTCTTTTCTTTTGTCACCTCTTTTGCTCACTCTCTTCAATCTGTCCGTGTGCGCTCGTCTCTGTCTGTCTGTCTGTCTGTCTGTCTGTCTGTCTGTCTGTCTGTCTGTCTGTCTCTTTCTCTCTAATATTAAATCGTCACATTTTCCTGCTTTTTCTCTTCATTTTTCCTCAGGCCTGTCTTTAATCATATTTCACATATCACCCATTGTGTTAAGATTTGTCAAAAAGTTGACATACTTGTCCGAAATAGATAGACAAGTAAATGTATTACATATATTCGATATATTTTTGTGTAAGCCACATAATCTGTCATCACCATAACGTATTGCGGTCTTCATAAAACTCGTCGGAATAGATGATATGCTGGTTTTATGGGGATAAAATACACACAAAGAGCGCCCCCATTGACGAACACATTATGCACTATCGAAATCATCGATGAAAGTAAAGCGACCTCAATGCTGGTTTAATAGGTTATTGTGTTGGCTCAAATTAGGAATGTAGAATTTGTCTCCTGTTGAAAGTCACGTCATGTAATTATGTGATATGTGTCGAGGTAGTCATACACTGTCTGTGAGAAATTGTTGTTTTTCAAATCAAAGATAAATAAACAAGTATTAAATATACGTAACTGGTGAACATTTAAGATGCTAAGTTGGCGAAACAGAGGGGCAGAGGGAGCACGAAAATCAGAAAATGTGATGAGTCGGAGAACTTTCTTCTGAAGATTTAAGATAGGTTGAAGAAATGACTTATAGGTATTTCCCCATATCTCTATACAATAAGACAAATGGGGTAATATCATGGAATTATATATTAGGAGAAGAATTGATTTTGACATATAATGTCGAGTTAACGTTTCTTTCAGTTTAATTAATCACATAATATACTGCTTACACTACCATTTCTCGACATTGGGAGTCTCCATATCATGGGAATACCTTTGCATGATAAAAAATACTAAGGTTAAAGTTATGCTATGTCTAATTTGTCTAAAAATGGCTTAACGCGTTAAATGCATGTGAAATAGTATATTTGAAAGCATTCTTTGTTGATGCCAGTTTGATTGATAGTGGTGTCAACCGTTCAGTCTACTTAAACACTTAGTTCTTTATATACTCTTCATCATTTATATTTTACCTTTCATAATCAGTCATTTAACTTATTGTAATCACTGTATGCCTTGAAGAGATTTTACTGACGTATGTTGAAATGTTTGAAAGGGTGTTTAAGAGAAATCAAATGTTCTCTCCATTGTAAGAAACGTACTCTTCCTGCTTCATTGGGCATAGGAAGATACACTGATACACATATAAATCTGTCTAAACAGGTGACGAACATAGCCCTGTCTTACTCTAAAATCTCTAACTTCTACCTTGAAAAACCGACACGTCTTGCTAACAAGGAAATCTACCCAATGTGTGTGTGTGTGTGTGTGTGTGTGTGTGTGTGTGTGTGTGTGTGTGTGTGTGAGTGTGTGTGTGTATAGAGACATGAAAGTTTAAGTTATACCCATATATACTGATACAGTCAGTACTTCGTATAACCTCAGGTATTCTAGACATTGAGAAATATCACACATAACACCTCACCTAGCTAACAGAACATTAACAACCCCGGAACACTTACAGACCCCTATGTTTGCAGTCCACTAAAATGAGGGATACGACTCAAGCTGCGTAGTGTCGTCAATATATTTATTCCCCACGATACAATTACTTGATTCGACTTTTTTTGAATGAATTATTAAGGTTTTACATTCTGATTTCTTGAGTCTAATTCAACCTAGTTAGAGTTATTATACAAATGTAATGACACTGTCCATAACTGAAGGCTAAATAGTGAATTAAGACTATTTCAGTATTCATTCAGAATTTCATGTAAATTTAGCATGACAATAAAGTATATAATATAATAATATGCATTCCTGGATTCACATCAAACACGGTCTCAGAACTTATAATCGTTTCTTTACTTTCTTCTGTATCATACAAAGCATCAATGACACTTTATTAATATTGAATCATGTAATTCCGTTCAGTTTGTGAGCACTTGTACACATATTATTGTCATTTTAGAAGTATAGTAAATCACGATATAACTTTATTAACATTGTATTAAAGTGAAAGTATTATAATGTTTGTACTTTGACTCGACAGCGAGACTGAAGAATTAACTTTGAAAAAAGAGAAGGAAGCAGTTAGGAGAGAAGGTGAAGGCAAGGATTAAAACCAGCCAATTTGGATAGTGTAGAAATTGAGTTGTAGGGCAGTACTCAGCAGACAATCATTATATGGCATGTCAATACAGATAATGTACTTCAGAGTACGTTGAAACGAAATATGAGATTGATATTTTTAACTTTGTTACATTCTATCAAGTCTTCATTTTATTCAATACATGCTTCAAATAATCAGCACTCTCTGAAATATTATATTTTTGTTGTCGAAAGACCTGACTGATGAAATGATTATTTCCCTAGATTGCATTCAGCATATACAGGTTAGATAAGTAAAGTAATTATTTAACGAGAATGGGATATAATGCGATTATGAATCCGATTTCTTCCTAAGCATCTGTAGCAGTAGGATTTGAAAGGATTGACTGCATTATGTTTTTAGAATATCCGATGAATTTTTTCTACTGACAGAAGGACAAATCAAAATGATAATAATAAAACTATGTATATCTTCCGAAAATTATTGAGTGTTACGTTTATATTGAAAAAACAACATATTGACTACACAAAATCGTGCACAGAAATCTCAATGCAGTGTCAATATCCCACAATGGTCTTATTGAGATTAGTAATTTTCAATGTAATATATCAGTAATACTTCACCTTAGCCATAGTAGCCTGAAAATATATTATGGTTTCTCATGGTCGTGACATACGTGACGTATTAGAGGAACGGAAAGTCATCAACCAGTCGTGTATACACGGTTTCATTTTACACAAAAAAGATAGCAGGCTGCGAATTGTCTCACATTTGAATTTCACTATTATACTGGGTTACATAAGAACAACACGACCAATCATTTGGTTGATTCATTATAGTACCGTCAATGGGAGCCTAAATGAATATTCTGTCCCAAGATTTAATTTAGGACAAGTTCTAGACCATACCATGAGTTGACCTTTGGTATATCATCTTATGATGCAGGAATTTATGAGGTTGTAACCGTTTGAGTGCGATCTAAAATATATATTAAGTTTTAATGACTTTCCTTCAAGGCAGTTGACGGAGACTAGATATATAAATATCGTAATCATAATGTCTTGACTATTCAAAATGTAATGGCACTTTTATATAAGGTATTTGCCATATTTCAGGGTCTTTGATCTTATGATAGAGTACTCTGGGAATATTCTATCTATGATGAACGTTAAGCTTAGATTGAAATTAATTCAACTCCGTTATGGTAACTCATAGTCACTTGTGAGCTAATACTCCATTCCAGGATGCTGATATTCTAGTCTAGGATGATCATACTACCAAATAATGACGTTTTTATATGTATGTATGTATGTATGTATGTATGTATGTATGTATGTATGTATGTATGTATGTATGTATGTATGTACGTACGTACGTACGTACGTACGTGTGTGTGTGTGTGTGTGTGTGTGTGTATGTATGCATGCATGTATGTATGTATGTATGTATGTATGTATGTATGTATGTATGTATGTATGTATGTATGTATGTATGTATGTATGTATGTATGTATGTATGTATGTGTGTGTGTGTATGTGTGTGTGTATGTGTGTGTGCGTGCGTGCGTGGGTGCGTGCGTGTGTGCGTGCGCGTGTGTGTGTATGTATGTATGTATGTATGTATGTATGTATGTATGTATGTATGTATGTATGTATGTATGTATGTATGTATGTATGTATGTACGCTTTAAAGAACTTTCACTTAAATATGTCTTGAAATGTGCGATGGAGTAGTAGTATTTTAGAAGCATTTAAATAGACATGGATATGCAAATAAAACTAACATCATCTTTCGCATTCCTTATTTGGCCATTGAGAAGGTTGCAATTTTCGCTGACTATTCTTAACAATGACTGTTCTTTGAACACAGAGACAAATCTTCTTCTCAATGGGTCGACCAATGCCTATCAATTGAATAGATCTTACATTACATATGTGGAGTCATGATGGGTGAATGGTTAGCGTGACCGGCTTGGAATCTACAGGTTGCAGGTTCGGGCCCTGTCGGTGCCTGCTGTTTGTTTCTGAGTGGCTAAAGTCCTTGGACAAGATGTGAACCACGACTGTACCTGTATAATTGGGGACCTGGTAGGATGTAGGTTGCAATGTGAAGGCTTTAATCCTATGCGCTGAAATGTCTTAATTTAACTATATCAACTTGTCTTAATTTTAGTAACAAACATGAGTATCATTGTTGAAGTTGAGGTCTTCCAACCTTCATCACTCATGTGAATGGCTAAATAATTCTCAATGATCACTAAATACGCTGGTGATTCATATGACCTCTGACATCTTTTAGACAAGAGTTAAGATCAAATCATCTAGGAAAACAGTCTAGACCCACTTGTGATATAATCCTTTACAGTTGACTGAAATGAGAGACATAAACGACCCCCTGATACGAAGCTGTTGACGAAAAGAGTAAAATGGACAAATGTCTTGAATACAACATTTATTCCCTACATGGCAATTACTGAAATTCGAATTTCGTGAATGAATTATTAAGTGTTTCTCCTCCGATTAGTTGAGTCTAATTCAACCTAGTTAGAGTTTCATACAAATGTAATGACACTGTCGATAACTGAACACTGAGGAGGACATATTTTCATAAATTGCAAATAAAACCAACACATTCGTTATATTTTACAACTAAATTCACAAAAATTTGCATATAGACACCAATCTATTCACGTGAATCGATATACACGTAAAATGTTGGCACACACACACAATTCTATATGAATTGAAGCTTGTATTTGATGATAAGCTTGAAGTATTCTCGAAGCGAATAAACAGTGGGATAGCAAATTGTAATTATGTCCTCATTTGGTGAAAGGTTTATATCCACTTCGTGTGAGTCTGAATAGTTGTTTCCTTTGATGACACTCTACCCTACACCCGTTTCGTTCTTCAATCGCCATTTTAGTGAGTAAATTAGCCCTGTCCAAATGCTGAATTCTATGTTGATATATGCTCAATTTATATACACAGTGGAAATCAAAGTGTGGCATCTTTAAAGTAGACAATCCTAAAATAAATTAATGACTACTTTTTTATAGTACCTTTATCATTGCTTTGTCAAAATAAATTGAATAATTTACGATTTACATTTAAACGATGATCTAATGCCGCTGTAAAACTTCCATTTTTGTGAATAACTAAGTGCGTCGAGGTCACGTCGAGGTCATAGTACTGGTGAGCGAAAAAAGTTTATTGGGATGCCTTCTGTTCAGATGTAGGTCAATATATATATTTAGTGTAAGGCACTTACATTATGTCTTGTAACTAGACTAGACTACGAATGATAACAAGCTACAAGTATCTATTCAGACACATTCATCAAATAAAAATGTCGTGTGACGGGTTTACCTTCTCACATTTAAACCTAATGCAGAGTCAATTATCAATGGTCTTGATTGACGCAGTATATAAAAGATTCGTGCACGAATTTGCAAGGTTTCCATGGTTATTTCCATTAAAATCGCCAACACTTAATCGGCATTTCTTTTGCATCTCTTGTGTGGTAAAGTCGTGTCTACGGTTTCTCTTAGTTCAATGTTCTTGCTTGATAATTCTTATGTTGTTACTGTATGCAATTCCTCCTTCTACAGTTCAATGGTTTTGAAAAGATTTATGCCAGCAAAGAATTGTGTGTATTAACTGTATACATAGTTTACATTTACCCTTAGTAAGTACCACCAGTGTCATCATCATCATCAGCATCATCATCATCATCATCATCATCATCATCATCAACAACAACAACAACAACAACAACAACAACAACAACAACAACAACAACATCAACATCATCATCATCAACAACATCATCAACAACAATAACAACAACAACAACAACAACAACAACATCATCATCATCATCATCATCATCATCATCATCATCATCATCATCATCATCATCATCATCATCAACATCATCATCAAAAATAAAATAAAATATAAAGTTCTGACCTACCTACCTTATTTCTGAAGTTACGTTATATTGTTAGATCAAAAATTGAATTCACAGAGTTTAAATTAGAATTATTAGTCATAAGGCATTAATTTGGCGAATGCATAAGGGGGTAATCGGTTTAAAAAGTCATGAATCCATAGATGTATACTTTTCTTACTATGTTTATTAATTATACTGGTCCTCCTATGTTATTAATTGGTAAATATATGTAGTGCTTATAAAATGGATATACACACTGCTTATAAAATGGATATACACACTGCTTATAAAATGGATATACACACTGCTTATAAAATGGATATACACACTGCTCGTAAAGAATGGACATTTTAAAAAGAAATTCGTTAAAATTCTGTGATTACATTTTGGCTTATCCTATGTGTAAATTGAATGTAGAAAAAAGGTTCATCATATGGTACACCATCTTTATATATCAGGCAGTCATAATGTACTCGCAGATTATTTGAAATTATGTAAATCCTTAGTTTAACATAACAATCCAAAAATCAACCTCGAGTCAGTTTATATCTCCTTGCTTTAGTTTTATGTTCGTTAGATTCCCTTAGATGTTTTTTCCAAAACTCAAAGTACAATTTTAGACACATTTGCATGTATAATTTCTCTCTGTTGGGTTTTAAATATGTACGCAATAGACCCTTTCATCAAGCTATGACGAGATGTACGTGTGCTTAAAGGCCAACTCGGTTGGGAGGGACTGTTGGAACGTGGAGTGTTTACTCGTAGAATTCAAACTACCCTTTGAAGTAAGAGCGGCATTAATATTCAAAAAGGGTCTCACAGTCTAATATATGTATACGATCATTCGATTTCTTTTCCCAAACAGTCACCTATTGACCTCCTTTCTTGAATGATTTACAGCATTCAAAGACTTCCTTGATATCGGATCGAATTTAAAGCGGGGGTAAAAGGTGAAGCGTTTTGTAAATTACTACATTTGTATTAAATTGGAATGTAACAAACTATGTTAAGTTGTGTTGTGTTGTGTTGTGTTGTGTTGTAGAGAACGATTTTATTCACACAATCATGATGCTTAATTCATCATACGGCTCTAAGCAGTGTACACCTTCGCAATTTCATCGATTGATTCAGGCCCACCGACACTGCGACAGTTGTATAACCACAATGTTACACCATATATTTCCCGTATACAGAAAAGGTTTGATGAGGTTATCACACCATCTGGCATCAGCAATCTGACGTCATGAAAATGTCACTTATCTGTTTAAAACACACATATATTTATGTATCTTCTAGCTTTCTAAGTTTAAAGTTTTACACTAGTTTGGATCATGGGCTTGATAAATTTTAACGTATAAACAGTAAAATTATATGGTGTAGGTTTAGGTGCGCCCCGTGCCTTGATTTATATATTGTAGGTGCATTCCGTTTTAGTGTGATTAGAAACCATAGGAAAACAAGAAAGGAAAGAGAGAATGGATTACTCCTGTCCATCTGGGAAAATTGTAGAAATAAGAGTACGGGGAAAGTCTCTGGTGAACAGCTACGATGTAACGTGTTACGATAAACTATGCACTCCAGAGTATGGTATTAAAGTAAACAATTAGTGATTAGTCTTTTTAGACAAATGTTCATAAACGCTTCAATATATATTCGTTCTTGAAAACAGTATATACCCTTGGTGTATCAGTGTTATCTATAGAGTGAAGTGTTGAAAAGAGTACATCAATAATATACAAATCTTACTGGAATACGTACGCTAGTGCCAAATGCTCTTTTTAAAGCTGCAAGTTAGATTTCCAAGGTAATTTAAAGACAACAAATCTCTATGGGACATAATGTCTGTCTGTCTGTCTGTCTGTCTGTCTGTCTGTCTGTCTGTCTGTCTGTCTGTCAAAATGAAGACTAAGTCTTGTAATTGAACATCGATAAAGCAGCCAAAATATTCCTGAGTATGCCAGGAATGAATTCAACTGTGACGTACTTCTTACAATCTGATTTAGTACGTACAAGAGAGTGTTGTATATCTTATTTGTCTGATTGAATGCTATGTCAGTAGAGTACCATATCCAGTTATATGCAGTTATACATTTAATACGTAACTAGGCTATCTTTATCAATGCAATCAGCACATTGTGTCTTATACAATGTGGTAATGATTGTAATGGAGTTGTGCAATAAATTGACGTAACTGTGTTAAAAGCAGACCGATTAAAATGTTCTTTTCCCCAGTGGGCAAAAGCTCAACATGAAACTGAAAAACGATCATAAAAAGACCTAAAGTAATAAATACGAATGCCCAATCGACCAGAAAGTAAAACAGTTCAATCAAGTTATATCATTACTATTTACTCTATGTAAAGATTCACATCGATTCTATATTTCCTCACGTGATACAACTAAAACTGCCTCTAGGAAAGTACATATTCCAAATCAGTGTATTCTCATAACGTACTGTAAGTCGTCATGCAGTAACATTCTGTGGTTTCATTATTCTTCAAAGTATGAAAGAACTGACAGCTCCTTGTGTTCAATGTGATAACCTAATTCCAAATTGAATGATGCTAAAAGGAGCATGAATATGATGCTAGAGAATCGTTAGCTTATAAAAAAAGGAAATGATGGAAGCTTCCATCGGATTCCAAAACATATTTTATTGTTTTATAACTTTACAGTGACGTTCAGGCGCTGCTGTTTCATAAATTTGAGATACGAGGCAAGTTAATATTAAAGCCAAAGTCAAAATGCACAGTGCATTGTGGGACTAAATCCCAGACTTGTAGAAATAAAAACCTGCATCAGCGAGAGATGAACTGTGATGTCATTTCCGATTGAGAGAAAGTAGTTATTTACCAGTTGTGTGACAAATAACAGTTGCATTGTTTATCGATTTGTAGTTTCTGAAGTTATTGCCTTTATTTGAAATCATCAATAAAGACATCCCATGTGTTCGTAAAAAGCAAAGAGTTTTTTCGAAAAAGTAATTAAAGATGCTTAAATCGCTAAGCCTTGAGTTATTTGCCATTCTACTGGTAGTCGTACGTTGCATTTTACAGTTTACACATTTATTTTGAGGATCTTTTCGTGTCAACTTAAGGAAATATTGCCCCTTTGCTGCTCAGTTTCACTACCGTAACATAATTGCACTTCCTCCATCAATGACATCAATCCAGGAACTAATTAGTCGATGTCCTCCGACTACATACCAAGGGAGCTAATGGATTACTTTTGTTTGTCCCTTAACATTAACTTATAACGTCTATTTCTAGATTGGTACATCCTAAGCTTTACTTTGTAACTGCCTGCAGCAGGAATACATCTGACTTAGAAGGGTTTCAGAGTTTAGCTAAGAATACAATGTATAAAGGACTAATAACACATCTATGGGAAGGAATGTTGGTTGAAATATTTACAGAACCAATTCATGCCTTATTACCCCTTATTGTTATTTAGAATTCAACTAAATTTTAAGGTGCCTCATATTTGCCAAAAACCCTAATGTATGTATGTATGTATGTATGTATGTATGTATGTATGTATGTATGTATGTATATATGTATTTTTGAACAAATCAAACAGATATGTGATATGCTCTTTTAAGGGTCAATGCGAAAGATGCAATGAAATGAACGAGGAATGGGTTCGGATTAATTGGTCAGTTGTTTCACGATATGTCTATCCCTTATAGCAAGGTCTTAAATTTTTAATTGTGATAGTATGTAATTTTCTGACCATTAGGGAAGATATAGCTTCAACTTGAAACAACCCAAGTTAAATAACCGTTACGGTGGTTTGACAGTTTGATCATATGTACCAACTTGAAATACATAATATAACGCTAAATTCTAATGATAATTTATTGGCCAAAAATCTGAAATTTCATAGAAAAAAACCATAAGAAAACGAATCTTGGTATTGCCCTTGTGAACAGGTCAACTGCAATATCTATTCGATAGTGAACTTCAAGAAGACTATAGAGAGTTATAGTGGAACATGTGAACGATTCAATTCGCTGTTACTCTGTGAGATTACACTGCAAACACGTCATGGTAGAAAAGGTTATCATATTACTCCAGGATAAGGAAATCAATTCACTTTCTTTTATAGTAGCGAGCAATTTCCGATACGTTCACTAACGTACAGTTTATGCTACATCTGCCAAATTTCAAGCGGATATTCAATTGCGTTGCGGGTTTATAACGCTCACTCATCTATTTGGGTTAAATTCATTTATATTCCAATTGCTATGTCTCGATCCAAATTAGAGAAAATTTGGGAAAGAATTAAATGCTCAGTATTTAAAGCAATGCAACCATTTGTTCTTACTTTTGATGTCAACTTGATTATTATCATCATATAATTAAATGATTTACTGACATGTGATAAAAAGGCAACGATTGAGTCAGTGTCATTCTGTAAACCCTTTTGTAAAAAATCACACGCACTGAAGATAATTCAAACCAGTCAATAAAGATTGTATGGAAAGTCAATAAAGATTGTATGGAAAGTCAATAAAGATTGTATGGAAAGTCAATAAAGATTGTATGGAAAGTCAATAAAGATTGTATGTAAAGTCAATAAAGATTGTATGGAAAGTCAATAAAGATTGTATGGAAAGTCAATAAAGATTGTATGGAAAGTCAATAAAGATTGTATGGAAAGTCAATAAAGATTGTATGGAAAGTCAATAAAGATTGTATGGAAAGTCAATAAAGATTGTATGGAAAGTCAATAAAGATTGTATGTAAAGTCAATAAAGATTGTATGGAAAGTCAATAAAGATTGTATGGAAAGTCAATAAAGATTGTATGGAAAGTCAATAAAGATTGTATGGAAAGTCAATAAAGATTGTCTGGAAAGTCAATAAAGATTGTCTGGAAAGTCAATAAAGATTGTCTGGAAAGTCAATAAAGATTGTATGGAAAGTCAATAAAGATTGTATGGAAAGTCAATAAAGATTGTATGGAAAGTCAATAAAGATTGTATGGAAAGTCAATAAAGATTGTATGGAAAGTCAATACAGATTGTATGGAAAGTCAATAAAGATTGTATGGAAAGTCAGTAAAGATTGTATGGAAAGTCAATAAAGATTGTATGGAAAGTCAATAAAGATTGTATGGAAAGTCAATAAAGATTGTATGGAAAGTCAATAAAGATTGTATGGAAAGTCAATA
The DNA here is from genome assembly GCF_964340395.1 of Glandiceps talaboti. Taxonomy (NCBI): domain Eukaryota; kingdom Metazoa; phylum Hemichordata; class Enteropneusta; family Spengelidae; genus Glandiceps; species Glandiceps talaboti. The sequence goes on along the minus strand of NC_135550.1, from coordinate 31,228,474 downwards.
AAGATTGTATGGAAAGTCAATAAAGATTGTATGGAAAGTCAATAAAGATTGTATGGAAAGTCAATAAAGATTGTATGGAAAGTCAATAAAGATTGTATGGAAAGTCAATAAAGATTGTATGCAAAGACTGAAAAGAAAGTAAAATGGATGTAATACAATACATAATACCCTACAAGTATTTTATTCATGTACGGCTTCAGTGTACGATGGACGTTTGAGCGCATGCGTGCACAATTATTTCTAAACAACACAAATGAAAAATAGATATTAATTAGATTTCTTCAAATTCTCTATCTCGTGACATTGTAGACTGTGATGTCAATAAATTAGGATGTTACGCATACGATCATCTTACTACTTTCTTACACGTCTCGAATGATTCCTTCATTGCTATGAATGAATCATATGTAAAATGATCATGAATATTTGCTGCAAATGCATATATTATTCAGAATATTAATGATTCGTTCACCACTGACATTGAATGTATCTAGGGAGCAATTTTATTGCATATTTACTTCCTTTCTACGAATTGATGTCAGCATGGGATCAATGGACATTGAGTATAGTTTATGCAGTATATCATAGTCAAATTTAAATGTTCTCCTTATAGATTAGTTGTAGATGGTAACATGACGGCATTTTCAAAACAAAATACAATGCATAATTTCTAAATGGTATGGGAACGTTATCAACGTACTATATAATATGTAATTATGGCAAAGAGGAACTGGTATATAGCGGTATATAGATATGACCTGCAAAACAACGAAAACAAGGGAAACCCAGAACACGTATCTTAAAACGTACCTTAAACCCTCAAATCCAGATAATCGCAGTAGCAATAATGAAATTCAATTATCCTACGTAATACCTCTTTCACAAATTACTTTCGGCTATTTCATTTCATTAACAACCGATCAAACAAATTGGTCTTCGTGCTTGAAGGAGTAGTGAGAACGGGCTTCTTTACACTGTTGGTGTTGCATGATTTTAAATTATTCAGACACATAGTAAAATTACACATACGTTCAAAAGTTTTCTTAGAATTGTTGGATTTCTAAGATATGTTTTATTCCCATGCCCTTGTACTCAAATTACTTTTGATGTAAGTTGTAAACGGTTGTAAATCATCAGCCCAAAGGTGTAACTAATTCAACGAAAATGTGTTGCCTACACGTTATATGAGTTGGTTATCAAAGGTTTCCTCCAATCTTTATACGGTTCATTGCAGAGTATACGTCATACTTCTAAACCTGAACAGAAGAAGATTGCTACACTACAGTATTTTAAATATCGAATACATCAAAGTAGTGAATTAACATTTTATGCAATGAATTTTACACATACATGCTTACAGAGTATTCCGCTTCTTTTCACCCCAGAGAAAGATAGACATGAACAGGTATATATATGCCAGCTTACATATCTGTCAGTTTCCGCTTTGTCATTTGAGATCGGTTTAACAATAGACCCTCCACCCACGGTTTAATCAACCCTCTCACCCCCTCTCTTCATGTAAGCTGCCACTCATGTCAAGTTCTGATTTTCTTGAACTCCTTGTAGGAGGATGTAAACTTCACCTTTATATTGACAAGTCATGTCACACGTCTTGTCAACCATTGAACATGTTAACATGGCGTATTTTGTTTCATAGCCTGAATAGCCTTTGTCTTTATTAATCGATGGCAGATTCATATATATCAAAAGCTCTGGGTTAACGTCAGGAGTCTTTGTCATGGATATGGAAACCTTACCTCCATTCACAAGAATGAGAATACGTCGTAATAATCACATTATATTCATGTTAAGAAGATATTAACTCTGACTGTGTTCAGTCATTCGTGGTCAACAAAATAACTTGGCATGTTCTCTAAATATAGGTCAGTCTGACAACAAGTTTTAAAAGCTTGGATAAAAGTTTGTTTTAGATTAAGTGTCTTCTTTAAACTTGCACTTGTGAATCAACGTTTAAATTCGTATCAGTTCAAATTCAATAATTAAATCTTCTTTATCGAAATAACGAAAAGCTTAAATACAATATAGCTATGTATACGTGTGTCTTCTTTTCTCAATGTTTCTATCAACATCGAACGAATGAACTCAATCTACGATTGATTAATGTTTGTTTTAGACTGTCGCCGTAAGTCAAATCAGGACATCGACCGTCAAATGACAAATGCACTGTGGCCGAGTCGTTGCTACATGCCAATCTAAAATTAACTGCTGTTCAGTTGTATAGCGCTACTTTTATGTAGTTTGACGCAGAGTGCATTAACGCAGTACATACAGTTCATTATCAGAGTAATGTCGTAAAGATATACTTGGTTTCCTAATGGTGATAATACAAACATCCAAAGGAATAGTAAATTGTATTCATCTAAACATCATAGCTCTAACGAATCAAAAACCACTACTATGTCTCGATTTATGAGATATCAAAGAATCTAATTTAAAGTGTGAGCTAAAAATATCTTAAATTACATTAATTGTACTTGCGAGGTTTGTCTCCATTCAACACCTTACACTTAATATGCATTAGAAGAGGGAAATGATACGTGGTGAAAGTTGTTACATCTCTGAAATGAAACAATTCAATCTATAGAGTAATATACTGGCAGCTTTTCAAGATTGAAACCTCAGGACTGGCGGCTAAGTACTACTGTGACATTCCTTATAAAAAACTCATTTCAAACATTTATATTTTGGTTAGACACATTCTTTATAAAAGGAACCTGTCATTTAAATGTTTATTTTGACTAGACACCTAAGTAAAATTTGCAGGCCCATTAAACTGAGTAGCATAGTGTGAGGGGTACATTGATAGGCACTGCCAGAATTCATTACGCTGATAGTTTTCAATTGTATTAATAAATAAATTCAACACGGTTTGAACGTTTAATCATCTTTCTCCCAACTTGTACTTAGTTGTATACAAATAAATACCCTCCAGGGAGAACGAGAATCGTATTTTTAAGTTGCTAAGGGAACTTGATACAAAACGAATCCATTTCTAATTTATCTACTCATTTACACTTCTTTTTGAAAATGAATAACCATTAATATCAACATTTTGACGGTTGTTCCTCACCGAAAGGAGTTGTCATCGCAGTTACAAGCAAGCATCAAGAACATTGATGTTATACATAGAATCACATTTACATTTAGTTTGATTTCAGCTGAACGATGGAGGGTTGAGAAGTGATAAATCTCAGACGACTGTTATATATAGTGGCTCCTGAGTGTCTTGCTTGATATTGTGTTATTAGTGATATATACATATATATATATATATATATATATATATATATATATATATATATATATATATATATATATATATATATATATATATATATATATATATATATATATATATATATATAACTCGGTGAGTATCAATCTGCTAAGCTTAAATATAATATAGCTATGTATATATAGCTATGTATATATATATATATATATATATATATATATATATATATATATATATATATATATATATATACACACACACATACATACTTAATTCAAAAGAATAAGGATGTAATAAGTCGTTACTCAGAGTTTCACGCTTCGAGTGAGACAAAACGTTGTAACCTCTGTTTAACTGATAAACTCTGTATAACCAATGCTGAAAAGAATAGATTACTGAACAAAAAATCCGAACTGGTCTCGAAATGTCGCCATGAAGGCAAATACTCGCTCGCCAACTACAGAAGTAAACCCCCGTGAGGAATAGTATAGTCCGACCATCTTGTTACGCAATATATACATACAAACATTAAGTGTATGTACCGATTTTGACAATCACAATTTAGTTGTCTGATGATCGCTCGAAGCGTGAAACTCTGAGTAACGACTTATTAGATCCTTATTCATTTGAATTAAGTCTATAATGCTCTGCTACTAATATACCAATATTTGCATCGAGCACTGTTCTCTCCAGCGAGACACTCATTCATATATATATATATATATATATATATATATATATATATATATATATATATATATATATATATATCTACGTGTGTTTGTGTACACACTCACACACATATATATATATATATATAAATAATATAATAATGTCTGTCTGTCTGTCTGTCTGTCTGCCTGCCTGTCTGTCTGTCTATCTATCTATCTATCTATTGACTTATGTATATCATACTCACTCAGTTTGTATATGGTAGAGTTAAATGCAGAAACAGAGGAATAAACGTTACATCTATATTTAGTATATTTGGGACACTACATCTATATAATTACACACGAAACATCCAATGAAATGAAAGGCAATGTGAATCATAGAGAAATTATTGAAAAGGGCATCTTCTGAGGTATTATTAGCATTCATTTAATGTCAGTTTTAGTCCATGGTTGATATTTCTTGTATTGTATCACTGTGCACATCAATTTCCTAAGCAAGAATTATTAATAAAACATAAAATGATATTTCATATGATCAACTCATATTGTAAAAAGAAACTGGTGGAAATTGTCTGTTTTACAACAAAGAAATTGAAAAGGTAGGTACAACGTCTATCAATACGAGTCTATATTTCGAAAATGGCAACGTCATCATTAATGCTGATAGGATCATTTATCTTGCAGCTACGTTTTTAATTTTAAAATAGTGAATGTTGAGTGACATTTACTTTGCTTAAATTTACAGGGTTTATCACGTAAGTATTGAGAAACGAAGAGAAAATATCACACACGAAAACTAAAGTCGATTGATATGTACTTTGAAAGGTTTGCTCATGCCTGGAATTAAAAGTGTCGGTCTACACTTCCAATAGTTCGATATCGAATATTATTAAAAATTAATATAGAATAATCATGTTACTTATCAGGCGGATATCATTTCATGTACATGACAATAAAACAAGTAGTCATTGATAGATTTTATTATGACTTCAACTCCTCACTTTCATTTACTTTACAAAATAACCAGTCTCCCTTGACTAAGATAATATGAAGAACGTCGTTTCAATATTGAATGTGCGACAGTATCGGTTCTCTGACACGACTTGGTGTTTACAAAGAAAACAAACTGAGGACCCGCAAGTAATGTATGACCTCCTGCGATTAAATTGCAAAATAAGATATAGATCTTCCTGGGCGTTATTGTTAATAAAACTGAGGAAATTGAACATCAATTTTTAATTAACTGTACATTTGGCAGATTTAACATCTTCGACATTGAAAACTCAAAGCACCGGCTATATCATATTGTTTATTACCGAACTCATATCTTACAGTGTGTCTCAAAGTTTCCTTTCCCTTAGCAAGAAAAATGGGCCACGCGGGATATGGCCCAGCAGCTCGCACTGTATTACTATGCAGGGTATTGGACGCCATGATTATACGTTAATATACGGCACGTAGTAAAGGTTTACTTACTATGTAACTGCCATTTAGTAAAATACGTGCAATTACAAGATTATTTCCATAAATATCCTTTGTGCCTATACTTGGAAATTTAGATTATATTCAAACCGTTGGGGAGGGAGTATTTGACATTTACTTGGCAATACATTTCCTATTCGAAACTTAATTACCAGATGTATTTCAATTAGGGAGTCAAAATATATCATTTATAGGATTGCAATTGACATATTGTTGGCAGCGTACATGTAAATGTACATTACTAGTATATAACATTGACAAGACAATCATGTTTCATACAATTCAGCTGTCTAGGTTTCTCTGATAATTACATGTTACTGTCTTTTAGCCCTGACATATCTTATTGACATGATATGGCATATAATGAGCACAATAGGGCACAAGCAGAAATGTATTTGAAAAGCAGCTTGACTAAAGAGCACTAATAGCCTTTAGAATATAAAACTTTGTGTTATACTATACACACTATACGATAAAGGTCTAATTGCGGTGTGTGTCTGTGTGTGTGTGTGGGGGGGTGGGGTCTGTGTGTGTGTGTCTGTCTGTCTGTCTGTCTGGCTGTCTGTCTGCCTCTCTGTCTGTCTGTCTGTCGTTGTGCTTGCTGTATAAATGTCACATATAATTTGATTGTGACATTGAAGTGTTTGCCGTAAATTTATGAGAACCTTGATTGTCTTATTAATTTTGTGAATATTTCTTATACTTCTTAGAGATTCATGTACAGGTTCTATATATTCTTTCGTTTCATTTCCATGGAAGGGACAATCTGTTGAATAAAGGTACACATATTGTAGAAAGACTAATGTAAACATCTGACATTTAAGACTGAAACCTATACGAAATATTGTACATTGTATTTATGATATTACTGCAATACTTTATTCGAAATTCAAAAGTCGGCGGCAATAACACACCAACGCAACATACGGGTTCGTTGTGTTGTGGTGCGATTTAATTACATTGACAGATGGAAATTTACCATACACGTCATGTAGCTAATTTCACTTGGTTGGCTTGGCCTTAGCATTAAATTAAGTTCCTTACAGACATATATATCAGTTAACCTGACCAGAAAAGAAAATGACGTCATATCAAACTTATCAGGAAAACACGTTTTCAAGCAATCATCCAATCAAAGACAAATATTTGGTTAAGAAGACTAACTTTACCAGATGTACCCGAGAGACGAAATAGATATAGTACATGAGATTGCCCTATAATCAATTAAGTAGTCGGTGTGTATAATCATTGTTACTGCAGATTCATTGCATTTTATCCAGCAACACTACTAGGTCATGGAAAAAAAGCGAGTAGAGGTAGTTTAAATGAGTGAACTGTGTATAACACAATTAGGAAAGTTTAAAAATGGCGTAGTTTTCAAACGACGTACATTTTGTTAATTTACCATGGATTTTCATATTTTTAAAATTGATGCAATAAAGGCAACACGACATGACTTTTTAACGGTTACTTACTCACGTCCAGCTAGAATGAAAAGTGTGTACAATATACTTAGCTCATAAAAGTATGGTTTTAAAAAAAGTATGATCAATTTAAAGATGTTACAAAATGTATTGCGTGCCATGGTGTAATTCTGTGAGGTAAACCAAATGTTTACTGAAGAGGAGATTTATCACATTTGACACATGATCGTAAGTCATAATATATTTATTGCATATTAATGTTTCCACACCTGTTACCTGTGTAGGCGAAAACAATCAATTTCCCTATAATAAAATCGGTCTTCATACTGTATCAGACATGTAAAATATCATAATTACTACACCTGTCATGGATTCGTATATAATCGATTTAAAATGTAATGCTTTACCTGGTTAATGTAGAGCTTTACCTGGTAATATAAATGTAGTGTAGAAATGACAATGTAATATATCGATTATCATCCTGACCAGTGCTAAATTGTATAGTAAACATATTCTACCATATCCAATATCCCTGTCAGCTACAAACAACAACGTTACGAAAACATCAACACACCAAGAAATGAAACAATAAGTAATATTTTATTTGGTTTCTGGATTGTAGAGAAATCAAACATATCAAACAAATCAATATCCATGAAATTATAGTCCGGAAGGTAAAACACGAATCGTTAATCGAAAATGATAGAACAAATTCACGTTTTCCATTATTTCCCAGAGGATATAAACACATTACGTTTTAAATAATCAATTATTCACTTTGACGCTACAATCAAGATAACTAGATACCGCCTCGTTAAATTTACAGGATCGAAGCCCAAAGACTAGATTTTATGTCTATTAAGTGCAAAAGTGGTCTGATATGATGTTTAGGATGGACTCGATTGGCCATGAACACATTTCTTAATATACTTAATATACTTAATATACAAAAGCCCTGGTCTCTTGAGTTATATTTATCTTCTCTACTGAAAAGTTTTAAACACTAATACATGTATACATTTGGAAGAACATTAGCATTAGCTGTTATACTAGACTGAAAAACTCCAATTTCCTTAGCGCCATACCCTCCATCTAATACAGTGATTTACATAACTGCCATTGCCAACAAGTGAGAATAAATCAAGCTTTAGTCTACCTGCGTCTATACAATGGTGGACAATTGAAACCTGCTCATCCCAGAGAACTTTGACTTTTGTCACGACAAAAAGTTATCAATTGCTGCATTTTCTCTGCTTGAACAGAAATACCGACCCGATATCTCGGCAGATCGGCGCCAACCCAGTTACATTATATACTTTCATTTAAATTTTACAAAGTGCTCTTCTTAGCCGAACAGTTGCATGTAAATGGTATACCTCTGTCGTGCTAGGTTCACTTATGACGTCATGTCCTTGATATAATCTGACTTCACATATAGTTAAACTGTTTACTGTCGGAGAAGTCTCAGCAATATTGCTGTATACGTATTATCCCTTCATAACAAATATAACATATCAATATTTCACTCCTGCCCAGTATGGCATTAGAACTTAGAAGTGATATATAAACCACAGTGTGTTACCTTCCCTGAATACCGTCATTAATGACATTACACCAATAAGTCATTAGTTCCCATATATTTGATGAAACATTGACATACAACTTATATCTGACCTGACTTTCTCACCCTATGGTTGAAATCTGTTTCGATAACATTCAATTTGAAATGCTCGACAGGTTACTGCACGATAAGTGTTTGATAAAAATTCGGTCATCTAAGGATGGAGAATACTAATTTAGTAATTAACAGTTAGAAGGGTATACTCAAAGTTAGGGAATTTTCAAAGACACCAGAATTAGTTTTTCCATACCTGTGGCATGACAGACGAGACCATATTAGTACTACAGGTTCGGAGTTAATTTGGTCACATCTGCAATGATGTCGGTTGACACAAAATAAATGTAACTATGTCAGAAACAAATTAGTCAAACCAGACATCACGCTATTTCATGTTGCACTTGAACGGTTTCCATTGTAATTGTAATTGCAATTTCAGGGCAATCAGAATTGTACAAATTAGAGTGAGGTAGTTTATATATTTGCCCATGCCTGTAACAAATAAAATGTTAAGGTGATTTCAAATTTGAACTGTCTATATACTGGTATACCAGATGGTTTATGTGTTTACGTAGTTATCTCAATGACGTCATAGTACCTTGCAAATTCACGCCAATAAGTTGTTACCTCATTTTAAGTCTCGTAATTATTATTTTATCACCTAACTTTCAGTGTAAGTAATTTGTGATCATACGTATAGTAAGCGCATTACAGTGTTGAAGTTTATCATGCAATAAAATGTTATCATGGGGCTCTTCGCAGGACTGGTTTACGTTCCGGTAAAATGTTTATGCTCAGCGTGGATGTTAGTATTGGTAATCTTAACTTGATTGTCTAGTTACAAGTCATGGGTATTTTCCAAGATAAGACGCCTATGGAGAAAAAATATCTACCTTACACCTAATCAGCTTATTGGTTTGTTTTTTTAAATCACTGTTGCTCTTTCAATCTCTGCTAGTAGGCAAAGCTAATCAATATGAGTTTATTTCACGACAGCTAACTCATCGCAGGGAAGTGTAAATTATCAGTGTCCACATATCACACAATACATTCATATATAATATTAATGTTTTAGTATTCTATCTAGGTATCCTAGTGATAAGAAACCTATGACGTTGAATTATTAATATCACAAAGAATAAAGGGAAAATAGAGACAGGTTTCGTGTTGTATCATTGAAACTGCCAATCTTATTAAAAGTTATGGCATCAGAAATTGGAAATACCTCGGGCTGAATATTCTTTTCGTTATTTAATTCTTAGCTCACATCGCAAGATTGGTTTTCATATGGTAAGATATTGCTTCATTCATAGCTGAATACCGTTATTTTAATAACTAATGTAAATATTACTTCTGCAATTTTCTGCAATATTATAAGCAAAAACGTTCTGTACATGTTCATGCAAAGACATCAACTTAAAGTCTGCTATATGTACAGTACCTTTAATAAATCAACGCAATCATTGTGTGCCTGCAATAACGGGGAGAAAGAACTAACGATTTAGTACCACCACCACCACCACCACCACCACCACCACCACCACCACCACTGTATTTGTTAAAATTAGGCCGAGGTTAAAATTTACGGCAGGGGGGGGGGGGTGAGAAATTATTTTTAAAAATAATGTGTAATTATACAGTACTTGTCAAAAGTAATTTATTAAAAATTCACGAGTGAATGTGTTTTACAAACGTTCTTTTGAAATAAAACTCTAGCATTGTGTCTTACAAGTGCAACAATTACTTTTTATAATTAAACATATGATTTGATTAGGATTATGTAGAATGTATCATTGTTAAATCATATTTATAATTATAAAAAGTAATTGCTGCACGCATAAGACACAATGCTAGAGTTTCAAAAGAACGTTAGTAAAATGTCACACACACTCACTCGTGCATTTTTAATAAATTATTTTTTGTAATTAGGGTTAAAATCTCATGATTTGGTGTGTACATTGGTGATAACCAAGACGCATGTGCACTACAAAGTTTGTTAATGTAGCTGTATTTTTAAAAACACAATGCCTGTGAACATTATCCTCCCTGCTATTACTTGTGTCTACGATCGTTCATGTCAGTGGTAAATGAATCGGAAATAGATATGGAAGTTGGGATCGTAAAATACGTTTTTTTGAGCATCAACACCGATTTTCACATACATACAAACATGTACATACATACATACCGACATACATACATACATACATACATACATACATACATACATACATACATAGTAAATAGTATCAAACTCGTAGAATAGAGTGCTCGATGCTTGGGTAAGCAGGGCGGGAATAATCAAAGTAGGTTGGTTGGAACTTGAGGTGCTTGGTTGTAACTCCGAGTTTCACGCTCAATGCGTTCATCAGACAACATACATACATACATACATACATACATACACACACACAGACAGACAGACAGACAGACAGACAGACAGACAGACAGACAGTCATGGACAGACATACATACACATGCACACACACGCACACACACACAATAAGCTTACAGGGCAAGATTGCAACCGTACTACATTGTAATCTGGCACTTTATTTTGTTGGGGGGGGGTTATTATTGTTTTTGTTTTTGTTTTGCATCCTAATGATGTGCTATTATTAATTACAATTAATCATGTTAGTGTTCTGTTATTAGCTCACGAGATTATTAACATGTGTCGTCGTTACCATAGCAACAGTTGTATGGCCGTTCGGAAAACGATTACTTTATTCCTTCCTCGCCTCTCCGTCTATGGGCCACCTGGCTTTCACCTTAATCGAGTTGAGTGCAAGTTTGTATGTTGTAGTATAAGTGAGACGGTCAAGTTCATAATCCAGTGTCAGTGGACGTGTTCACTGGAATAGTCATATCGTACAAAGTTGACGAGTAAATGCGTTTGCCTTGTATCTTCCCTCGTGTCATCAAAATGAATTGAATCCAAGGTTACAAACATACTGACATTTACAATGGTATATATTATGCAAATCGGTGGACGTCATATGTACAGGAATGGGAGGTCATTAATCTCTATAAAGATGGCTTTCAATGTACATTTCTACTGGGGTGATATTTGATTGTGTACATCACATTGTTCATCACGATCAGTCAGGAAATAAATACACCTGAATATTTTATCAATCAACAAACGCAGAAGTTTGACATTTCAATGAATAAGTAAATATCAAGGTATGGCATATATGTTACCTGTTTTGTGTCGTCGTGACACAATTTCGATAACAATAAATCGAAGAAGCACACTTTTGGGCGATATTATATTATATTATATTATATTAGATGGCTGTCAAGTTATATGGCTTTTATTTGTTCCCTGTTTTGTACTTTGTCAATATGACAATATAATATAAATCACAAGATCTTGAGACGTCCTAAAGTAGATATGTCCAACGCCAATGAACATACACATCTCCAAGATTCTTACAAGTGACATATAGACTACAATTTAGATTCTAGGTATCATAGCCATATCGGTTTACTTGCAATGCTAAAATTAACTTATAAGGACTCGCACCGTATGGCTGACAAACATAACCCTAGCTAATCTCCTCTCAAAACGCGGCAATCGGATATAATCTGTTCCACCAGGTTGTCATAAAATTTTTAAGACATCATTCTTCATTTGACAAGAAAGAAATGAAAGTCGTGTAATAGACAGGTGTGAGCTACGATGCGTTTTCCGTCACCATAGAAACCGTCCTCATTGAGCCTGTTAACGTTCTTTCTTCAATATTATAACTCATATACATGCCCATTAAATGTTGAATTGGCCGATAGTTTGTTAGTGATTCCTTGGCAAGTAATCTCGTCCGCGATGCGAGACTTAAGCACTAAGTAGTCTTGTGATGTGCGATTGGCTTGCAAGCTGAAACCAAAAGGCTTTTGGAGACGTCAGTCACCATGTCATACTACTCCATTGCAACTATCGACACAGACAGACGAAACTCCAATATTTTATACACACTTCAAGTCTGTAACGCTGACTGGACAGAAATACAATAGTTAGCTTTAAAATTTACGACAATGATAGCGCGATCAAAAGTACAGATCTGTCGATAATAAAAGTATTATGTACCTTACAAACACAGACGATATATGACGAAGACTTGTTTATATATGAAGGTTACAACCACACACGATATGTGACGAAGACTTGTTTATATATGAAGCTTACAACCACACACGATATGTGACGAAGACTTGTTTATATATGAAGCTTACAACCACACATGGTATGTGACGAAGACTTGTTTATATATGTAGCTTACAACCACACACGATATGTGACGAAGACTTGTTTATATATGTAGCTTACATCCACACGTGGTATATGACGAAGACTTGGTCATATATATGAAATGTCGACTCCAAATGATATAGCTTAGTCGTACTTTCCAAGCAAGGGCAACATTTGATAAATAATTGATACAACATTTTAATAAATTGGTTGACTATAACTGGGCCCCAGTTTCGACATAGTCAGCATACAAAATACAAGTACACAATATAGCATATACAATGTTCTGATGAACTGTACTATTTGCTAGACATGACTCAACATAGTTCAGCTATTGGAATGGAGTTATTAAACAGTATTACTTTGAATATTGGCAGATGCTGTATCAGTGACATGGTGGCTGTGGTGGTGGTGGTGGTGGTGGTGGTGGTGGTGGTGGCAATGATCATGATCCCCTTTGGGCATTCTAAACGTGGTCCATATGCACTCAAACTCACAGAAACATGTGTCAGACTGTTGTAGAACTGGTGAAGACTTACAAGATACCTCTTTTGATGTCCTAACTAAATTTAAAACAACTTTAATAAGGAAAAATACAATGTAAATTGCATCTACACTTACACAGAAAGCAAGTTGCCTTTTTGATGTCTTTCCTCGTATACTAGTTGACTGATCTTGGCTCAATCATTCTGCAAAGTACTCGCACGTGTGTCTTTCTTTTCGGGCTTGTATGAAGAAGTGACTAGAATCTTTTGTATTAGACAGCGTACTTCAAAACGTAAAATGTACAGACGATTGAACACATTTCTATCTAAAGTGACACAAGCTGAGATTATAAGCCTTTTAATCAGATGAAAATATTTTACATAAAACCTCCACTAAGCTAATCTAGTATAAAGATAATATCCATGCATGCCTTCTATGACATTACATTGACTCCTGGCAGTGTTAAAATAGTTGATTGCTTAGTATGGATTTCCTCCACATTTTTTCATCGTGTCGTTTATAAGTTACATCTTAATGCCAGGTTCGACTACTCTCAATTGCAAGTAGTGGTTAAGTATGCTTCGATCAGTGACTAAAAACGTATGAACTCAGCGTGTGCCCCTTAAACTGCGTAATCAATCAAACAACCTACGTTGGCCATCATCACCTTTATATTTCATTTTAATGAGGTTAATAACCTTTCATTTTTTTTCTGATATTACTAAATTGCTAAAAAATCAATCAATCAACGTGACATGTGTCGCCTTTTAAATACCAAGTCACAATTTGTGACAAAAAGGCATTCTTTCTTAATACATACATAGATACATACATACATACATACATACATACATACATACATACATACATACATACATACATACATACATACATACATACATACATACATACATACATACAAAGAACCTTGATGATATTCATACACTGTCTGATAATTAACAATTCATGGTCGTTACATTATAAACAAGATGCTCAGAATAACCTTGAAATGTATTTTTCATAAGTTATAGTATACACCATTCACAATTACAGCACCTATATAGGAAACATGGGTTTACCTGACTGATTTTGTTATACATTAAGAAATAGGTTATGGTTGTACTTGTAACTATTTACTTTTTGTAGTACGACTGTTTCCAAAGGGAGAGTTCCTTCTAGACTCCCAACTAACACCTACCTAATACGTATTATCATAAATAGCTACCGTAATAAAATGTTGTCGTGACACAAATTGTAGGGATTAAGGAATTTAAGAACTGTCGTCATGCTTTCATGTCCGACAGCAGTCTTGAACACAGCCGTTCCCGGGTTCTGTATGCATACCACGCTGTGTACACAAGATTATTTATGTCATTCATCAAGTCTTATACATAATCTAACGTCGAATCATAAAGCGACGTCTCGCTACGTGCTACAGTTAGGTAATAACATTGTGGGCTATTACACTAAGATATCTTATTAAGATATATAGTAGTAAATCAAATTACTGTATGTAACAAACAGGAAACATGGTGACATGATATCGTCTGGGAGTAGTAATTGTATCTGCCGTGAGAACCTTCACTGATGACTTCCCTCCATAAACACACATACACAAACGATTTGCAGGTAAATTATCACAAAAGTCTTAGGTTCATCGACAATCCTCGTCGCATTCTGTAATTAGTTTCTTTGTAGATGACTTTATCCTCTTTATATTACGCCCACATGACGACGGAACCAGGTTGCTCGTACTAATGAGTTCAACGGGGACTTACAAATCGTCTCTTGACACTGGTGAAGGTACGATAAAAAGACCCTGCGGAGTCATTTACTGCAAAATCATCCTTATCACTCAGCGCGGCACGCGATTTCTAACTACTTTTACCATTCACAACCCACAGTGAAAATGAGCAAAGATCTTAAGGGATTCAAATTGAATATAGAATATCTTCTTTATAAATCTGCCAATTGTCAACATCGAGTATTTCATACGAGTTGACGTATTTGTACCTCCTCGTTTACTTCGAACACACGAATGGTCCCTCTGCACATCAGATTGTTCCCCAGCATGCTTTGAGAGAGCGATTTAAAGATAATGAACGTAAAATAATACTGTTAAAAAATGTAAAGAGGTAAAACTAAAAGGAAATTGCTTTAATGATAAACGTATAAACCCGTCCCTTCTTTTGTGTCTGGGGAAGAATATTTACGAGCATTAATAAACTGATAGGAAGTCACCTTGTGTTGTTTTTGCAAATAGTCTTTAATAGCTAGCTTTGCCATAACGGTAAGAGTTTACACGTCAAACGTTCTTGGAAAATGTAAAATGTTCGGAATACAGGCAACATATTACTAGAATATCAATATTAAAGAAGAAGTCCACCCATACATATTTCTGCCTTTCAATCATTCAACTGGGTGACTTTATTCAAAATGTATGTAGATATACGTTTACTACTAATATTCGACCTTGCGATTACTCATGGTATACGACGATCTCAAAACTATATTGTCATTATGTGTCTCTGTAATATTTGATAGTTACAAAATGTAAGGATTAATGATTCAAACAGACAATATAAACCCAGAAACTGCTTCATAGAATTGTACACCCTTGTATTACATTTCCATATCTTTATATAAAAATACGCCATTACGTAACAATATTCAATATTTCCTTTCCAACCTTAAATAATAGCAAGATGCAGAGATACCAGAATGATTTCATAATTCGCTACATGATCTGAAAGTTACATTTAGGTTGTAAATTGTGTAAATTACAAATACGATCACGTGATATATATATATCGTGGATGATATTCTTGGCAGTCATATTGGTTGATAGTAAAATTTGAATAAAATGTCAAAATATGATGAAAACATGTATTTATTTGTTATTTAAGATAAACTGCCATGAGCAATGTTCTATTGTATGATGTTGTAAACTTGCCTTTGCTAGAATAAAAATAGCTAGCTTTAAAACTTTATGTCACGGTAGCGACAGAAATCTATTGACGTATAAGTACTATAGTAATTGGTTCATATCATGGACATATCCATATATCGAAATATATACAAAAACATCGCGTGTAAAAGGCAAGCCCTCATGATTTGTGAAAACTAAAATTCCATCGATTTTTTTTTGAATTTGTAACTGTGCACTCCTTTCGTAAATGCGAAAACATTACGTTCTGTGACAATGATAGATAGTGTCACGTGTCATTTCAATGCTGAATTCAAAGCCATTGGCAATGTATTATTGAAAATAAACAGATTTCCTTTCTACAAAATAATACAAAAATGTCCATGATTTCGCGTATCGCCTTTAACAGTCAGCTGATATACTGGTATTATATGCTTTAAATTGCAAATCATAACCCTGCGTGATGTTTGTAATAGAATAATATTACTAGTAATGGTGTGCAAGTCTGTTTATTGTACATGCAAAATATGGGAATAGTAATTAAAACTGTCAGGATATTCTCATTAAAAACGTGCATGCAATCATGATATGATAATATTAGTTTGTATTTTTATACGAAATTACAAATGTAGATTTAACAATTCAAATTGAAGGCACGTAATGTATGACTGATTAGGTAAATAAAAACGACACAGTCGTTATATGAATATATATATATGTATATATTTGATGTCAGTTTGGTACGAAGTACCACAATGGCCTCGATGGTTAAAATACAATAACCAAAGAATCTTAGATTAGTATATGTAGAGCGCTAGTATTAGTAATCCCCTCGTGTACCGTCAACAGTAGCGCATGTGCAATCATCATCAACACAGGTTGAATTTCCAGATGGTTGAATAAAAACAACTTTCGCGACTGTAGGCGAGAATCGTGCTGTAGGACATGGTTTACGCAAAAGGATTTTCTATTAGTAACAAATTAAATGACATGATTCTTTCCCTATCAGATACCGAATATGCTTCTGTTTTTCTGAAAATATCTTGTGTTGAATCACATGTAGTTTTAATACGTGGCTGTAGTAGCAGATGGATGCATTATACTATATGTACATGATAACCTAACATCAGCTGTTAGTAAACCCGTGACATAGGTTGTCTTTTCAGCTTTGGTAGATCCTCGAATAATGCGATATTTAATTTCATCCACTTTTAAAAATTACTAAAAATTGTAACCCAAGAGCGTGTATATTTCACGTAACGGGTAATAAATATGTATTGATGTTAAAGTTGGAAACTGACAAATTAATTGAATACAAGAAACATCTGCTCCGTATTTTTCCCCATCAACTGACTGCAAATGTGTATATCTAAGATAACCCATTTGAAGACTGTATAAATGCCCTTTGAAACCGACTGTCAGGTTACAAAGAATATTTGTGGCTGAGTCTTGGCCTATCACATATTGTAAATTACTTCCCAAAGGGTCATTTCCTAAATGTCGTAGCATGCCATCGATGATATCGAACTCTATCAATTTACGACTTTTGAGTCTCGGTACAAAATTCTGACATACTCGTTACGGTTGTAGTGTGTTTACCTGAGAAACACAACCGTAATTTCTTGCAGCACACGAGACGACGATAAGCTCGGCGGAACTGTGGATTTAGAGTTCCGTAGATAATCGGATTGACAGCACTATTGGCACACCATAGCGTTACCCATCCGAAAGGAGTTTCTCTTCCATGAATAAAGACAGTGACAATAAGATGCGGTGTCATGCAGATCATGTACATCACTAACACAAGCAAAAGCGATCGTGTGACGGCGATCTCTTTTGGCGGAACCACTGTTATAGCCTGATGATAGTTTGTCTGGATTTGTCGTCTGGCACGCCTAATACACTGCCAAATTTTGACGTAACAGAATGTGATAATTGGAAATGGTATAACAAAAACAAACAGAAATCCAATCACGAGAAAGTATACACCTGTGCCGTTTTTGTCGAAAAGACATATTTGCTCGCTTTTGATGTAATAATATCTGGAAAATTTGGCGAACGGTAGAGCTGAGAGTCCGAAACCGTACAAATGTGCGAAAAGTCCCATTTTCACAGTGTTGGCATGGGTAAATACTTGGCTGTATATTGTTTTCTTACATACACACATATACCTGTTAAAGGCGACGAATGTCATACAACCAATCGATGTCACGGAACAAGATGTTAGCATGTATCCGAACAACTTGCAGATCCAGTTGCCATCACTACCGTTGTTGGGGTAACCAAAAATCTTTCCATTGGTCACGTAGGAATAAATCATTACAATTGAAAGAAAACTGCAGCAGAGAAAATCCGAAATACATAGAAACCCAACAAGAATGTTTGACGGGCGTCGCAGGTACTTATACTTCATCAAGCAAATCATTACCACAAGGTTTCCAGTGATGCCGATAACTGACACGGCGACCATGAACGCAGATCCGACAGCTCGTTCTGTGATACTCGGAGTCCCTGAATGATACGTTGCGTTGGTAGTGTTGTCGCCTGATCCTTCAGACCAGTCAATCTCTGCCGCCATCCTATCAGTCCGATTCTTACCTGTTTGAAATAAACCAAGGCTGCATCATCATGCGAAATGTAAGAAACTCTATGCATGTACCATCAGTCTGCAGTTCCAGTTCACACATGTAATCGGCGCTACATAATTGTCACATGAAGCTACGTTGTAATATTCATTTGAAGTTCAAATACATGACGATTCCATGCTATTGTAATGGTATGGCAAGAGTTCTGCATCCTCAAGTCAATCTTGCTCATTGTAGTGCGACGCAGGAAATGATTACATCCATGTGGAGTCAACTCAAAACGGATATTATACTCCAAACCTGGCTCCCTACAAGTTTCGTCGACACACTAAATTGTTTAAATGGGGTTTTCTCTGACAGTTTACCAATAACCTCATAAGTAATTTACAAAGAGTTGGGTGCCTATACATACGACGAGCCGGAAATCGAATGACAGTGAATCCTATAGACTACTGTAATTTTTGAACGATGTCATGACTCGGAGGAGATCTAAGCACATGGTATTGTGTATAGCATAACACCTAAATACTTACAAGCAAGACCATCTAAGCTGATTGAATATTTTGATCGGATCCCTTAGCTATCTGCTAATACCATTATCTCAGTGACGACGAGGCCGAGGCAAAACGCTTACATACAAATGTGTGTTGTATGGCAAAATAGACAGTGACAGTAGAGAATCGGATATGATTTTATTCTTATCAGCATGAAGACAGCTAATCTTGGGATTTTAACTATAAATGGCCCTTGTTAATAAGATAGATACTGAAAGGAACAGATACGAAATGATCGTGGGATAGATTATCATATTATGGGGATTAAAACAAGGTAGCGACGATCGTAACATGTCCGAATTCGAAGGTGGTTATTAACGGAGCATAACCACCCACGAGAGAAGATGATACAGCAAGGGTGAACGGGTGAGAAAACTACAGACAGACAGACAGACAGACAGACAGACAGACAGACAGTGTGTATTTTATATTAATAGCGTTTGCTTCGTTGTTACAGCGATTGGATGACAAAAAACTAAAATAATGTAATGTAAGACAACGAGTCAAATTAAAATGAGGCCCTCCCTCTAATCTCATTTTCTAAAGTATGCCCCCCGATAACCGATATGTAATTGAAAAGCACTAAATTACTTCAATACGAGGAAAAGTTCTCTACGATAGTTCGTGAAATAGGTTCTGTTTGACTGTACGTAAAAGGATTCTGTTTGACAGTGTGTGAAGTGAAAAGGTGAGATAAACGTAAATTTATAATTTGTCGTTATAAAACTATTCCAGTACACTAGTGCACACGTGACACAACAGTTAAGAGAAATAGTCATTCTATTTTCCTATCACGTGACTGATTCTAGCGAATCATGGCACAGCATTATCACACTAGGTATATTATATATATATATATATATATATATATATATATATATATATATATATATATATATATATATATATATATATATATATATATATATATATATATATATATATATACTTGTAAACCCCGAAAGGAGATTATAAAATTAGTTTTTCACTCAACGGAATAATGTGGAGTTGTAAAAACCGCAAAAAGACGTGTATGGTAATTTATCTAAATACAATTAAGTTTATTTGATGAGATCACGTACTGTGTGCACAATTTTTGTCACACGTTGTGTCACCATCATGTAATTAATTATTTCATTAAAGTACACTGCGGACCTTCTCTCTAAAAATCTTGCCTTTATATGGCTTTGGAAGGCCAGGTATCAGCAAAACGCAAACAGGGAACTAGAATATGGAACAAGGTACTTGACCTACGACAAGTCATATTTCATACGAAGAAGTGGACATATTATGAAAACTATTTTATTTGACAATATTTCAAATTTTTCAGAAAATTACCTTCTTAGACTATACTTGCAGCATGGGATGATAGGTCTAAAAAGTGATGATGAAAACACAAGAGGGCGCGACAACTCTGAAGTACCGCGTAACGTAATAAAGTCGGGGTGAAAGCAAAACCATTAGCCTCGCTAAAACAAGGAGAAGGCTACAATGGGGAACAGTTTCTACAATGATGCCATGGTTTATCAATCAGACATTTTTGTTTACGTTAATTCCTTTCGACCCAAAACATGTTACATTACATTCAGTGACATTCACGTATTGATACATTATAAAGAGCTCTATTATTAGCAGGGGAAGAAATTATTTGGAACATTTTTTCCCAGCCCCATTTTCTCATCTGCCCTTCTCAATGATCTCCCTTGTCCAAATACTAACATTTTAGCCACTCTCCTCTAGCTCTTCTCCCAGGCCCTACTCCCCTGTCGTAAATTCTCACCACAGCCTAAATTTATGTTTCAATTGCCAACAAACATGTTTTACGATGAGCAGAACACTTGTCGGTGTTCTTTTATATGAATGTTAATCACGATAATTACTAACGTACTCTATATACTTATGTACAAGCAATATTGTACTGCAATCATGCATATCAATACGTATATAATTCTGACTTTGAAGTGTGCCGTGTAAACCTTAATTTGCAATGCAACCGTTTGTTTAGGTACGATAAATTATGTCGTCATGTGTACAATAATCTTTTACGAGCCACTGCGAAATGAAAAGTAATGTCGAAATGAGTTTTGAATATTTTAATAGGGTCAGAGTATTTCACTAGATTGAACACCTGGTCGGTTACCTTTTCCAATAAAGGAGTGTTTACAGACCAGTTCATTTTACTATTTTATTGTATATAACATGTTTTAATGTAGTTTAGGGCGAACGTGCACCCTCCCTTAAAAGCGTGTGGACTCTACAAGAGCTGATGTAAAATATAAATAGTTTAAAAAAAATATAGGTTATCCAAAGCTAACATAATCTCATATGTGAAGCATGTGATTAAAGGTTCATTCTATGATATGTGTAAATATACCGGAAATGGCCTTTCTTTATCTAAATGATTGCATGATGAGACGTTCATATACCAATATATAGCATATAGTGTCACTTTAATTGTACATGTAAACTGAGACGGGCTCATTAGCTATCATCAGACGTGGTATAAGCATCATGTTGCACTGATAGCGGATAAAAATGAGGCCATCCGTTAAGACGCATTCTGTTAGCCATTTACCTCCACATTTCCATCATAATTGGGTGATGAGATATTGTCCATGTACCATCTGGTCCCTTTTACACTTTAGGGACACCGACAGCATTTGCTGCCATTCAAAAGAACAGTAGAAAAAGACGACTAGTATTATCATTGGTGTTCATTTGATTTTTAAGACCCAGAGGCATATCTGAATTAACAAACAAATAAAGTTATTTGATAAGGAATGTTTTTTGTCAATCATTACATGTCTTCCTTTCGTCGACATACACATATTGATATTTCGAAAACTCATTACTATGCTAATAGTATTGAATAACGGACACAGCTTACCATGTCACTTAATCGCCTTATAAAATTGATCCTGTACAGTCTCACAGTACAGTGTATTATGTTCGTACTTTGTGAAAAGGTTAATACAGAAAGTACAACACTCGAGCTAATTGGCAGATAGTTTAGTCCCTGTACAGTATCAATACGATTTACGCGTCCACTCACTTAAGTTATAGTTAAAGTCTTTACTCTAGAAGTCCTGAGGTACATGAGATGGTTGGCAGGAACATTGAGAAGAAAGTATAATGACATTTACTAAAACCAAGTTTTCTTCCATTGTGTGTCTCATAGCTAACAGTCATTTGCAGCTTATTCTTCACTTTTTTCCTCTTTTGATATCAGACATAAATATGTATTAAAAGATAACATACCAAGCCATAACAATACTAATATTACAGTTGTCATTCACATTGAAATGTTAGATGTACTGATAAACAATCATAATCAGTGGAGGAGTCATGACGAAATATTATAAGTTTCGCGACCTTCTTTTTTATGTTAAACTGTTTGACATTTAACGTCATCAACCTTTAATACGAGAATCCATATTTTCCTAAGCGTGACTTTATTTTATTTTATTTTCACTTCCTGAATTATGCACTCATCCAGCTACACGGTTTGATTTGAACCCCATAACACTATACTATTCCAGCAGCATATCAACTTACACAACTAGTTAAACTTTGCACCTCAAATATTTAGGAAATACGTTTTTGTAAGTGATGTGTATTCCCGACTTTAGGCGGTAAAACTGTAACTCGTATCATCCATTCAAAACAGATATAAACATAATCGATGTAGATGACTCGAAATCGTAATATTATTAAGAAACTAGAAAGATATATGATGGTAGTGTACATATGAAAGCACTGTATGACCAAGTTTATATTGATTCGGTAAACTTTCAACAACTGAATATAAGTGATGTTTCCAATTTGTGATCGACACGTGCTTAAATGTCAAGTGGCGAAATATCTGCCTCTGTATGATACGTTATTCGAGTATTGACATTTCACAGACATTTCTTTGGGGTGTCATGTAGACGATGATGTCATTCTGATAGAAGTATGAAAACATATTTGGTGTGAGGATGCTTTTACACATGTTGGCTTAATACCAAGTCATTAAAAAGTTGATTTGAGTATCCTGGGCTATTTCAATATCCCTCTCCGGATTGCAGTATATTATCTATTTAGGAAATGGTTTATGTATGAATAATGTATTAGTAACATGAAACCAAAGTGTTTAATAATGTCTCATTTCAATGTACGTTCCCTTTCAAACACTTATAGTTAATACATGTAGACGCATATACACTATCAGGTGTCTGTCAGTTTCAGGTATTGAAGTCGATTTCAAGTCTGATATGATGTATTGCACGAGTAAGCTTACATAGAACTACTTGGCCATGTAGAGAAAAGAGGTCATTAACTGAAAATAATCGGACACTGCTGGATAAAGATTCAAAATAATGGAGCTTTACCCCATAGTGTCCGATTATTTTTAGTTAATGGCCAAGGACTTGTCCTATAAAGAAGTTATACTTCGAATTAGACGTGTTTTTAGGTTTTTCACCAGAGAGTCAATCTTGTCATTTACAGCCTTTTTACATAACCTCTTACCCCTTATCAGGTTAATTAAAAATTCACTATAAACCCATCTCGCATATCTCGGCCAAAATAATCTGATGATTTCCCCAAAAGTTCAGTGTGAAATCCATTAACCTAGCAAAGACTCCTACTGTAACAAAGTTACAGTCCTAATTCGAACAGTATTTCTGTTTTTACCCACCCACCCATGGTTATGTTACTAATCCTGGTGCACATACTCATTGTCATGACAATGAACACATTCTATACGGAAACCTGCTTTCTGCACAAGTCACTTTGTAGTGAAATGGCTGTAGCCTGTAGCGCATGTCTTTGGATAGATAGGTAAGAGCTAGAGGTACAGTGTTCGAGACCCACCAAGGTAAGGGCGATTTTTTAAACACACTTTACACAATGAGAGGTGCAGAATTAGGCACGGTAGAACACGGTATTAGGCAATGCAGCACATGTCGGTTGCATTGTAACAGTTGACAAGTTGGGAACAGTGCTATAGAACAGTGCTAACATTAACCACTGTTACTGTATATGAACCTAACATTAACCACTGTTACAGTATATGAACCTAACATTAACCACTGTTACAATATATGAACCTAACATTAACCACTGTTACTGTATATGAACCTAACATTAACCACTGTTACAGTATATGAACCTAACATTAACCACTGTTACAGTATATGAACCTAACATTAACCACTGTTACTGTATATGAACCTAACATTAACCACTTTTACAATATATGAACCTAACATTAACCACTTTTACAGTATATGAACCTAACATTAACCACTGTTACAGTATATGAACCTAACATTAACCACTGTTACAGTATATGAACCTAACATTAACCACTGTTACTGTATATGAACCTAACATTAACCACTTTTACAATATATGAACCTAACATTAACCACTGTTACAATATATGAACCTAACATTAACCACTGTTACAGTATATGAACCTAACATTAACCACTGTTACTGTATATGAACCTAACATTAACCACTTTTACAGTATATGAACCTAACATTAACCACTGTTACAGTATATGAACCTAACATTAGCCACTGTTATAGTACATGAACCTAACATTAGCCACTGTTACTGTATATGAACCTAACATTAACCACTGTTATAGTACATGAACCTAACATTAGCCACTTTTACAGTATATGAACCTAACATTAGCCACTTTTACAGTATATGAACCTAACATTAACCACTGTTACTGTATATGAACCTAACATTAACCACTGTTATAGTACATGAACCTAACATTAACCACTGTTACTGTATATGAACCTAACATTAACCACTGTTACAGTATATGAATCTAACATTAACCACTGTTACTGTATATGAACCTAACATTAACCACTGTTACAGTATATGAACCTAACATTAACCACTGTTACTGTATATGAACCTAACATTAACCACTTTTACAATATATGAACCTAACATTAACCACTTTTACAGTATATGAACCTAACATTAGCCACTGTTATAGTACATGAACCTAACATTAGCCACTGTTACTGTATATGAACCTAACATTAACCACTGTTATAGTACATGAACCTAACATTAGCCACTTTTACAGTATATGAACCTAACATTAGCCACTTTTACAGTATATGAACCTAACATTAACCACTGTTATAGTACATGAACCTGACATTAACCACTTTTACAGTATATGAACCTAACATTAACCACTGTTACAGTATATGAACCTAACATTAGCCACTGTTATAGTACATGAACCTAACATTAGCCACTGTTACTGTATATGAACCTAACATTAGCCACTGTTACAATACATGAACCTAACATTAACCATCTAACGTCTTCAGATTGTTGTATTTTAACAAAAGGTCCTGAAATTGAAGACTTCTGGTGTAATGATAACAATATCACCCAGTTAAACTGCAATATTTAATTTATTTTGCTGTCGTTTATTATGTAATATATGGTTTGGAGATATTAAAAACAACCGGTGAGGTATTGTCCGAAAAAAGCCTGTGTTGCTTGTGACCTCACATAAACTTGACGTTGGACGAAGACGGGAGTCGACACTATAATATGTCGCGTTTCTTTGATTGTCAGACTTAGTTAAGATGTATGTAATTCACATTATAACGTGATATTGACATTATAGCTTTTTGACGATGTAGCTGTAACGTTTTATCGTCCAGTCGATAACACCATCTGTGCTTTTATGAAAACACATTAGGAAGAAGTGGGTAAGGGTGTATGGAGAACAGGAATTTGTGAATAAAGGTTTGATAAAAATCATACATTTATGGATACACCCCTTGAATCAATACAATGGCATAAACACCTGATGGAGTAGTCTAGAGTCCACGTAATCTGGAGTCCATCTGATGGAATAATTTAGAGTCCACGTAGTCTGGAGTCCATCTGATGGAGTAGTCTAGAGTCCATCTGCTAGACTGTAAGCAATATCGCCATGACACAATCAGGTTTGAATTATAGAACACAAATACTCTAAAATTAGTTTTATGTTTATGAGTCTCGCCCTTATGAATTAACCGTTACACAGATTTACTTTGCCATGCTTTGAGATTCACATTGTATAGTAAGTGACAATGACATTACTTTGTTCAGCTTGTTTAATTTCATTACAGTACCGGTGTAGCATTGAATTAATGGTTTTATGGAACACACATTGTATATCATCTTATATACTTTGTGACCTACTCAGTTGGCACATTTCCCATCAACCTATATCGCATTTCTATCGCTATTACACTCAAATAACTTGTTTCAATGATATAAAGTGATCATATCGAATTTATGATAATAATAATAACAATGTTAGTTTTTATGTTTTATACAGCTCTTTTCTACTTTGTGCTCAAAGCGCTTTACAATTAATTTCCCTGGCACGGATCTATCCCGGCACAACGGCACTTTATACAAATGGTCTTAGAATTGAAAAAGAGACGAAAACAGTACTTCAGAAATGCACTTGCGATATTTAAAAAAGAACCGTACCCATCTATCTACTATGAAGCTAGCACCGTGACAATAGCCTGTGGCGAGACAGAATGTAGATAGATAATTTTTTAGTATCAGATTCTCTGAATTGTTTCGGTGAGACTCAGCTGGTCAAAAACCGACACTATCCATAATTCATACACTAACGGAAACGGCAATGACGTTCTGCTATTAAGTAAAAACTATTATATCTATCACCGTAAGTTATGGTAGTGATACTTGTCCTATTTGAAGTATCTATTCCATGTGAGTGTGACCTTGACTCATAAAACTGTAAATAAAACATTTCCATCATATACTGAGGATCAAAGGAAACTCTTCAAGCAGTAAAAGATACATCATGTCAAGTCGATACCTTTAAATGGTGAGACCAGGAGAGAAACACTGGTGGAAAAGTAACACTGGTGGAGAATTAACGTTAACATTAGAGGTCGACCCATTTATTACACTGGTGAACGACCCTCTTTTTGTTACATAAGCATGTAATGCTTGTCTCGTCTTCTATACATTTAGAAGATTTCATAGTTCAACCAGAATAAATTGCAATCTAATCACTTATCCCGCATCAAAAATTTAGACAAGACGTCTTTCTTATTGTTGCATAAAAAGATAAATCAATCATTGGTAAGGTAGCGAGAGAAAACGCCTTTAGAACCTTAACAACAGAACAACAATAACAGAGTTGACTATCTCAGTTGAATAAATGACAACGAATCATCAGCGTAAGACTTAATATCTTGATATAAAAGAAAAGAAAAACATCGTACGGTGTACTTAGCCTAGCTGCAAATGGCAAACGAATGTTTGTTCGTATTTCAATCTGCTTGGCTATGGACCTTTCTTGTGGACAATTTCGGTCAATTGTTTCTCGTTGAGGAAACTCTGGAATAGTGTTATTGATACATCTAAAGATTAATATTGAAAATTACATTTAAGAAAGGTAGATATATCGGATCTCGGATAACGAGAGTCAGAAAATCACTTTACTAGGCGAGCTGATCCATATAAACTACATTTTTTTAATAGTATATGTTTTGCATCATAATTGCATACCAAGTTGAAACACAAAGCATTTCTGATTTATAACAACAGACAAACAAGCTAATCAGACTTAAGGATACGACCAGGGAATACATGGAATGTATAGGCTATGTGGTTTTAATTAACATTTACTAATTAATGTAAAAGTACTTGTTAGATATTCATGTCTACTATAAATACAGACACCATCCTGTTTGTTGTGTAAACATTTCCCCTGATATGCATTCTCTGTGTTTTCAATTTGCCCTATATATGTGTTTGTTTCACTTGTAACAAGCTTACCTCATTATACAGTTTGTCTTTTATTGTACCATTATTCCAGTGTAATTTTTAGCTTGTGAGCTTTGAAAACGGCTTTCTATTTCTTTCTTTTTTTTATTGTGAAGCGCATCCGAACAATAACATTTAGGAATTCTACACTACACAAATTCTTACGTTATCTTTATCTCAATCTTTATATATCTGAGGTGCAGATCAGGATACGAGAAAATCATGGTTTGTGGCGACAATTAATCACATATTAGTTCATAAATACCAACCGTTTTAAATGGTGACAACTTCATTTCAGACATCTATTGTACTCACTTGTCATTACGATATATACGACATCAATATGTTTTTTCCCCACATCACAGCCCGCGTTGTTGATACACTATATCAAGCTCATGGACTGAATGGCCGACGGCTTTCAAATGAATAACTAATTCACGTATGAGTGATACCATAGAAGCAGAAAAAACACCAAAACAATCATAGAGAACGTTTCCCCTAATTGTATGCTCCAGGATGTCTGGTTGAACGCGAACAATAACATCACTCGCTTTATGGTTATTGTAAGCGAAACCTACAAATTAAACATCAGCTAGCCAAATTATATGCCAAATTTCTTTGCTGTGGTACATATGGCTTCGGGAAAATTTGTGACATTTCACAGCAGCGTGTTCTTTGACAAAAAGTTTTAGGGTTTCATTTGTATAATTTACATATCTTTTTTGAAGGGAAGGTTGTAACTGCATGATATCAAGTGAAAGGTGATGGAATAATATTGACATTGATGTTACCTGGAAGTTTGAGAATATTACTAGTATAGCAGCACAATTTACCAACATGATTGAAATTATATATCGTAGGAAATTCTTTTGTATAAATTGGAGTATATTAAGAGAAGTACTGTAGAAATCACCAATGCGTAATATCGTACAGTTATATAATACTGAAAATAAATTCACGAGAAATGAAACGATTCCGTGGTCACGTAAAACATACCTCACGGCTGACTGAGGGGGCGCTACTATCATCGAATCAACAAGCTTTTATTACGACTCGCTACTATAATTCGCATACATTATTTTGGAATTATATGATGTAAGAGAACTTCGGTAACTACTAGGGGTAAGGCAGGGAGAATGGGGGAGGGGCACTTTTTACCAAATGTTTCTCGGGGAGTGTCATATTTCAAAAATGGGATTTGGGATAGGTCACATTTCACTTAAATTGGCTCATTGTATTATCTAACTTCAACTTGTTTTTATATTTTTGTATCCCACCACTGACATGTGATATCAGTATATAACTAGTCATATTTCAGCTTACAACTATGCAGTGAATCGAATCAATAGTTAGTTGTGGTGTGAGAAGAGGGGTTAGTTTCACAGCAATGAAAGATGAACTGTTACAGTGTTGTAAGATATTGGTGATAATGTTTTGGAGTGGGGATGTTGACCTCAGTCCCAACAATGTATGTAGTGTAGTCATCTAGTGATCTTTGAGAGTTCTGGTCTTCAGCTATGCCATTAGATCCAAATACAGGAATCGATTAATGCAGTGCCTCCATACAAATGTGGCGGTAGTATTCGGAAACAGTGCAATGCCTTTGAAAATTATCGATGTGGTGGCAGCGGTGGGATCAAGTCATTGTCATTGACTCTGAGACTTGTGTCTTATTTCACGTCAGACAGCATTTTCACCCAGTAATTTTGAAATATTTAAACGGAAGGGGGAAGGTTATACTTTAGAGAAAGGAAATTGAGGAAGGGGTTACCTTTTTAGAAAATGGAATCGGGGAGGGTTTCATTTTACGCACCAGATCGTGCTGGCTTTCCCCCAGCCATCCCCCTTGTATTTTGTGAAAGCTCTCTAAGCATTAATTGACCAGGTTATATAACTTTATGTCAAAGAGGCTAGCCATGAAAAGGGAGCCGTCACAGCACAATAAGAAGTTTTTTTCGGGTTGTAAAGGGAGCCTCCAGTAACTGCAAGGGGGAGGGCCGGCGAAAATCAGGCCCGGGCTGTTGAATAAAGTGTGACCCTCCCCCGATTCTGTTGCGCTAAAAAGGGACCCTTCCTCAATTTCCTTTCTTTAAAATATGACCCTCCCCTGTTGAAATATTTCAAAAACATCCATTGGTTTAAAAGCTGTCAGACATGGAAAAGAACATTAGTCTCAGAATAAATGGTTTAATGGAATTAATCGCACCGCTGCCACCAAGGTGAAAGTGTTAATGGCATTGGTTATTTCCCCAAGAACTACCACCATTATATTTATGTGAAGACAGTACTGTTCACTATATGCCACATGGTTATCAGCAGCGATTTTATGATATGGTCTGATATTATGGTACCTAACCCTAACCCTAACCCTAAGCCATACTTTAAGGCGACATTGAGCTGTTCATTACAATGATAACAAGGATTCTATACTAAAAGTGAAACATGTTTTGAGCACCTCATATGCATAGCTAATAGCAATGCAAAGTAGAGTGTCAACAGTCAAAACAATATTAGTTTTTGAGGGCTCACTATTAAAGTGTGCACCTACCGGCTATATTGCATGGAGTTTGCATACAGTCAGTGTATGCATAAAGCCATAATTTTTAGCAACTTTGGGCTGTTCATTACCATAGTTACAAGGATGCTCTGGTAAAAGTGAAACATGTTTTGAGCACCTCATATCCATAGCAATGAAAAATACACTGTGTCAACAATCAAAATAATGTTAATTTTTGAGGGCCACTATTGCATACAACTATACATAGATGCCAAAATCACAAAATAAGGCCAAGTTAGACAATGCACTTAGTGGTCAAAGTAAAATTTGACCCTTCCCAAAGCCAAGTTTCTAAAATATAGCCCTCCGCCGAGCACCAATTTGTAAAAAGTAACCCTCCCCCAATTCCCCAAGCCCCCTAAAGCCATCACCGTCTATTTGATAAACATAATTTACTTGTTGATTGTTCATGATATTTTTTTCTTAACTTTGCGATAAAAACTTTAAAGAAACATTTTACATCAACCTTTATTTTATGAATAACATTGCAAGTGTTCCCAGGAAATATCTATAGGAGAAGGAGTGGTTGCATGTAATATATTAAGAATGGATGTTCAGTGGAAATATAGGACATGGAAAATACGTTAGTCTGTTCAATATGCGTGCATTTTACCCTGGATTACCGTGACCAACACGACAAACCCCATGACGCGTGAGTGCAAGTGTGACGTACTCGATGTATTTGCACGAGCGCTTGCAGTGTTCTCTAGATCTGCGGTCGTACTTTCACGAGAGTGAAAGTGCAGCAGACAATATTGCAAGCTAAGCATGAGAGTATATACCCCTGAGTACCCACACTAGCACTCATATGTCAACCCCTGAGTACCCACACTGGCACTCACATGTCAACTCCTGAGTACCCACACTAGCACTCACATGTCAACCCCTGAGTACCCACACTGGCACTCACATGTCAACTCCTGAGTACCCACACTGGCACTCACATGTCAACCTCTGAGTACCAACACTAGCACTCACATGTCAACTCCTGAGTACCCACACTGGCGCTCACATGTCAACCCCTGAGTACCCACACTGGCACTCACATGTCAACTCCTGAGTACCCACACTGGCACTCACATGTCAACTCCTGAGTACCCACACTGGCACTCACATGTCAACTTCTGAGTACCCACACTGGCACTCACATGTCAACTTCTGAGTACCCACACTAGCACTCACATGTCAACTCCTGAGTACCCACACTGGTACATCATAAACAGCAAATTTCCGTAAATTCATGCTGTGCGACCATATGTATGTATGTATGTATGTATGTATGTATGTATGTATGTATGTATGTATGTATGTATGTATGTATGTATGTGTGTGTGTGTGTGTGTGTGTGTGTGTGTGTGTGTGTGTGTGTGTGTGTGTGTGTGTGTGTATACAACCATCAAAGAAATTGAAAATGCGGATTGCTAGGCACTGGACTAGGGTTTTAAGTAATTCCTTACTCTACGCGAGGCGAAAACAACTGTCAAAATTTAAAGCATACATTTTTTTTGAAAGAAACAAGAAATTTGCTGTACCTCTACTGGGCAGAAAAGAATTGCAATCGGAAATAATTGTTGTTGTGGTGGTGGCCGAAAAAAAAATGTTGGGTCCAATTCCTCCTGCCCCACTTCCCCTGAAATCAATTGGTTTACCCCTAAATATATTACAGTGTAGGATCACTATCCCTCTACGACGAACTTCTCGGTGAAGGCCAGGTGAAGGCTTACAGTCATATATCCTTTGTGTGTGTAAAGCACAGGCAACTTGTCTAAGGTCAGGACTGATTGGTTGACTATTATTACTCTACTTCAAGGTGAAGTCAGGACAATGTACGCCTGCGCAGATATGGATTTTGTGTGGTGTAAATAGTATAACTGTGGACGTAAATCATGGCTGGTAGTGGAGCACAGTACTACGAATATATTGTGGTAGGTTGTGGTGGGATTGGAAGTGCCACCGTCTATTGGCTTTCAAAGCGAGTGGGTAAAGGTAAGTCGTAATACCGATAGTAATTTTAAATTCAAATCTAAATGTCTCTTTCGACAAACTACCATAACACAATAACACTCCAGTGATTGTCAATCTCCATAATACGCTTTCTGACTTCATACAAACGTCTGATACAATTAATGAAAAGAAATAGCACGGTAGCGAATCTACTGATCTCGGTGAAGGTCAGGTGAAGGCTTGCACTCATAGTATAGTATAATATAGTATAGTATAGTGTAGTGTAGTGTAGTGTAGTGTAGTGTGTATAGTATAGTATACTATAATACCTTCTTACTTGTCTGTGATAGTATAGTATAGTATAGCATCCTATCCTATCCTATCCTATCCTATCCTATACTATACTATACTATACTATACTATACTATACTATACTATACTATACTATACTATACTATACTATAATAAATGTGGATTGTATAGTCAACCATAGACCAGGAAGCAGGCCCGTTGCCTTTTGTCCCGCTCCTTGGCCCGTTGTCCCCGGCCCGTTTCCCCTAGCCTGTTGCCCCACTCCATAGCCCAATATTGACTTTATTGTACTTAACACCTATATCACGAATTGTCTCTATTTGGTTTCAGACGTCCTCGGACTAGAACAGTTCAGATTGGGCCATGAGCATGGTGGCTCTCAAGACCATTCGCGAACAATGTAAGCCCGCCCCGCCCTTCCTCAAAAAAGTCGGATAACTGACGATCGGAAAATGTCATGACTGTTATTATGAACTAAGGGTTAACTTGGTTAGTTTGTGTTTGGGTGAAGTAATATCATGATGTTTATGTTTAGTGTTGGTGTTGTTTTCGCAAATATTTAAACCCTAATAAACAGTAAGATAATATACTAGAAACAGATTTGAATTTCAAGGGTTATTTAAAAGATGTCTATTTTTACATCAAGTTGTCCTAGAAGTGTTATAGAGGGTATACATGTACATACATACATACATACATACATACATACATACATACATACATACATACATACATACATACATACATACACACACACACACACACACACACACACACACACATACATACATACATACATACATACATACATACATACATACATACATACATACATACATACATACATACATATTTCGGTCGCATATATAACATATAAAATAATACATATATATCTAGTGAATGTACCAATATTAATTGTTTTGTGTTACATATTTGGTCTGATAGGCGGGTTTCATATTACGGTGATGAGAGATTTACCACTTTGTGTCGAGACTCCTACACTGCGTTTGAAGAAGTGGAAGAAGAATCCGGTATACAATTACTTTACAAATGTGGTGGCCTACAGCTTTCCACACCTGACTCTGCATCACGGTTATTCATTGAGAAGAACACAAATGATCTGAAGAGACTGAATATTCCGTAAGAAAATGCAGAACCACTTCTTTGATTTGTCTGTCGGTGTAAATGTATCTTTTATGTTATAATTATACATAGGCGGAAGTACAGAAATACATTATTATATCATTTTCTTCACACTTCAGCTAAACGTTCAAGTATAGTGTGTTTGCAACCCCTCCAAACAAATACCAAACATAGTTGAGAAAATTATTTTTGAGTTCTATCAGTCATATTAATTTTTTTGTTCTTAGGATATTATTTGTGTTCAGACAGTAAAAGTACACTCACTCTAGTATCGATTATTGCATATTGATTTCATTGTTTTCTGGCAATGACGGAAATACAGCTACAAACTTTAAATGTATCGTCAATGAAAGCTTGTTATAAATCAGTAACGACTCAACATTCACCCCTTGGCCATCGGTCGATTGTGAAAATCGTTGCAGATTCCCTTTTTTAAAACCACTTCTATGAGACATCCTTTGAATACTGCAAGTTGTCTGTGCTAATCTTCCATCCTACATACAGTATTACGTTACTTTACAATGTATCATATATATGATTTCACTCAATATTTACTCGTTTTACAGGCATGCACGAATGGAGGGTGTACAAATACACGAACGATTTCACCAATTCCAGACAAGACCAGGAATGGCTGGTCTGTATGTTAAAGACATGGGTTTTGTTGATGCTGCTATGGCCAACGGTGTTCAAAGACAGTTAGCCAGAAAACACGGTGCTACTATATTGGAAAACTGTCCAGTTTTGAAATTAGAAAAAGATGAAGATAACGTACATGTTTTGGTAAGTAAATGTCCGTTCGTTTGTCACAAAATTATCGTAAAAACCCATCTGCATCACATGATCATCATTTTTTTTCAATCGTTCACAGTGATGTTTGTTTGTTTCTTTTCAGGTTAGAATAATTTACAAATTTACTTTACAAAATATGTACAACTACTTAAATATCTATTCATATCTGCATGTGTAATTATTAATCGTTTTGTACTTAAATATCCATCCATGTCTGCGTGTGTGTGTAATTATTAATCGTTTTGTACTTAAATATCCATCCATGTCTGCGTGTGTGTGTAATTATTAATCGTTTTGTACTTAAATATCCATCCATGTCTGCGTGTGTGTGTAATTATTAATCGTTTTGTACTTAAATATCCATCCATGTCTGCGTGTGTGTGTAATTATTAATCGTTTTGTACTTAAATATCCATCCATGTCTGCGTGTGTGTGTAATTATTAATCGTTTTGTACTTAAATATCCATCCATATCTGCATGTGTAATTATTAATCGTTTTGTACTTAAATATCCATCCATGTCTGCGTGTGTAATTATTAATCGTTTTGTACTTAAATATCCATCCATGTCTGCGTGTGTAATTATTAATCGTTTTGTACTTAAATATCCATCCATGTCTGCGTGTGTAATTATTAATCGTTTTGTACTTAAATATCCATCCATGTCTGCGTGTGTGTAATTATTAATCGTTTTGTACTTAAATATCCATCCATATCTGCGTGTGTAATTATTAATCGTTTTGTACTTAAATATCCATCCATGTCTGCGTGTGTGTGTGTAATTATTAATTGTTTTGTACTTAAATATCCATCCATGTCTGCGTGTGTAATTATTAATCGTTTTGTACTTAAATATCCATCCATGTCTGCGTGTGTAATTATTAATCGTTTTGTACTTAAATATCCATCCATGTCTGCGTGTGTAATTATTAATCGTTTTGTACTTAAATATCCATCCATGTCTGCGTGTGTCACTTATTAATCGTTTTGTACTTAAATATCCATCCATGTCTGCGTGTGTGTGTCACTTATTAATCGTTTTGTACTTAAATATCCATCCATGTCTGCGTGTGTAATTATTAATCGTTTTGTACTTAAATATCCATCCATGTCTGCGTGTGTCACTTATTAATCGTTTTGTACTTAAATATCCATCCATGTCTGCGTGTGTAATTATTAATCGTTTTGTACTTAAATATCCATCCATGTCTGCGTGTGTGTGTCACTTATTAATCGTTTTGTACTTAAATATCCATCCATGTCTGCGTGTGTGTGTCACTTATTAATCGTTTTGTACGGACGTACAGAAAACGTTTGACAGCACTCCCACTGTTTGTCAGAGCTATATGTTTTTTATAGTATAATAGAAGTCTGGAAACACAAATTTAATGATCGAAATTTTGACTGTATAAGTTTTGCGGAAACAGGTTTGCATCGCTAAAAGGAAAAGAGTATTTTACAGTTTTGTTATATTTTGTAATTAACAGGTTCACACAAGTCAGGGTCTGTTCCGTTGTCGTCGTCTCATTATTTCTGCCGGCGCTTGGACCAATACAGTGATCAAATCACTTGGTTTCCAGCTGCCTCTCAGTGTCAGTCAAGAACAAGTTACCTACGTGGCTACACCTCATTTAAAGGACTTCACGAAGACGAAGTAAGTTAAATAAGTTAAAAGATTAACTGAATGCCTATTTTGGAGAATTAGTTGAGATTGTGGTACGAACAATTTTTGTTCGGCGCACGTGTATGATATATAATCTACTTCAACTTACAATATTCTCAGCTTTGAACGTTGAGTGCGCCAACTTTGACGTGGATAATGATCATTACTTGCTTGATTGCATATTTAAGTAGCCTCGGACCAAAAAATTGACTGATCATGTGATCTCTGAAGAGTGACCAATCACATCTTTCAAACTCAGTCCATGACAATTTAACAGCGCCACCTACAGTTTATAGGGTAGTATTTCGAGGAAGAACGTTGTAGTCTATCAATATGGTGAAAATATGGTATGGTTTTGTGGTCTCTTTCTGTATTTATATCACTTCCTCTCTCTTTCTCGCTCGATCGTATTTCACACAAATCTAGTCAATTCCTCGACAATAGAAATGCCAGCCAGAAATAAAACTTTAAGGCTTGCAAAGTTCCGATCTAAGGGAAAATAGCGTCTAATCAATAAAGATAACGAAAACTTGTAACTTGTAAATGGTTCATAAACCCATAGCAAAATGATCGTCCACTACCAAGTCTTGTGTTGATATGTATAAGCTGATATAATTTTTACAACGATTCTTACAGCTTTCCTGTATGGGATCTCTTTAGCGGTGATCATTTATTTTACGGTCATCCAATTCATGGTAACACAGGTGTGAAAGTCGCTATCCATGATTGCACACGTATCGTCTCCACGGACACAAGAACGTATCAGCCAGACCCAGTTAAAGAGAAAATATGCCTTGACTTTTTGAAAAAATTCATTCCACAGGTTGCGTATACTTTTCTGTAATTATGTGTGTGTGTGTGTGTGTGTGTGTGTGTGTGTGTGTGTGTGTGTGTGTGTGTGTGTCTTTTTTGTTTTGTGGACTCTCAATCCTATTTGTCGGCCCTTGCTCAAGAAAAAGACATTCTCTATGGCGGGACTTAAAAATGATTAAGCTACTGATGGTAAGAAGGCCGGTGAAACCACGTCCTCTTATAAGTGTTAACTCTGAAGTGACATAGTGGGGTGGAGGTGGTGCTACTTTAAATAGGCTGTCATAATCAAACCTTAGAGTAATAAGAACTACTACCACACCGATTACCATGGTAACAGTATGCTTTGATGCCTTGATTTCCAAATGTAGGCTGTAGGACCAATACTATATACAAAGACTTGTCTGTATACAAACACCCCGGACTTTGGATTCATCGCTGATTCTTTGGAAAAGAAAGGTTATCCACAAATAATGCTATTTGTCGGTGCTGGTCATGCATATAAGTAAGTACAAAGAGAGACTTTGCATTGAACTGATCATAGATTAACTGGTAATGATGAAAGAATACTTGTAATCAAATTGTGTACTGCTTTGAGTCACAGATAATACCACAAATATCGCTGATACAATAGAAGTAGGAGTATCATTAGATTAACGTTTGGTCAACAGCGTTATATTGTTTACTACCAGGAGGGAGCTTAGAGTAACAATGTTCATTTCATGGTACACAAGCTAGCTGTGGCCATGGAAAGGCATTTTCAAAATTCCATGTCTAATAATTTAAAGTAGTCAATTAAATGACTTTGACTAAAATCTATAATATATCAAAGTTAATATATATTACATATTAAAATTTCGCACTTTTATTCATTCCCAAGCCCAAGTCCATACTGAATAGTTGTCTTGACAACATCGACCAAGGCCCCTGAACACGCCTTCTCAAAGGCAGAATGAGCAAGCTAGGGAGGACGAAACTAATCAAGTATATGTGTATGGGTATTTAAGTGAAAGTTTTCACAATGATGTCGTTATTGTTGTATTCATATGCTCCAAAATTATATATATAATCTATTTCATATTTCATATTTGACATTTTCACAGATTCAGTTGTTTGTTTGGAAAGATATTAACTGAGATGGCCATTACTGGTAAAATAGAGTACGCTGTCATGAATGACTTCAAAGTCGACAGAGCTGATCTTAGAGACCAAACTGATAAAGATCACCACTTTCCTCTGAAAAGCAAGATATAAGCGGGTTCTGTTACTCAACGATACGACGGTCACCGAGAGACAATACATCTATGCTTGCCACGACTATAACGTTTCCGAATATTACCCGATATTAGGTATATCTCAGTTTGTTTTATCATAATTAGGGTGATGACAACCCAGTGAGGGCAATATCATAATTTAGTGCCTGCACAAGGGTTGGCTCTGTATACCAACATTTTGATGATGCCCAAGCCGATGGCGATGGCATCATCGAAATTGGGTAAAGAGTGCCAGCACGAGTGCATTTGTTATTAATTTTATTACACTGTCCAATTATTCATCCAATCAGTCACATGTCCACTCATCGTTCATCATAATTCGTCATGGATAGAAAATTTCCCTTCCATGGTACATTATTTGTAAGAGTTCCAATATCAGACATACAATATGTATTGAATATAATTACAAATGACTTGTACGGTCACTCGAGCTCTTACAAATAATGCCATCCACCATGAAAGGGTTGAAACTTCAAGTTTGCTATCGATGACGACCGATGACGCTACGACCGATGAGTGGACATATGAATGATTGACGAATGAGTGGACGGTGTAATAAAATTAATAACACATTCGCATGGGCAATATCACAATATAGTACATGTACCTCCCCTCAGGCTGGCGCCCTTTATCAAAAGAGTGCCAACCCTTGTCCATGCACCAAATTGTGATATTGCTCCCGCTGGCATGTGTTATTATTTAATTATTAATTATTAATTATTAATTGAATATGTATATATACTGTATATGATTTGAGAAATTCACTAAAAACTGCGATTGTGTATTTTATAGATTTGAATGGTTATAAATAAATACGATGAACAGCAAACTTAGCAAGACCTTTCTATTCATTTTGGAATTTACCTCTCCCTCCCATGCTTCTAGGCTCTGTCTTTGTTTCAGTCTGACTCTCTGTGTATCTCCTTCCTTCCTTTCCGACTCTCTGTGTATCTCCTTCCTTCCTTTCCTCTTTCCCTTCCTCTTTCCTTCCCTCCACTTCCTTCCTTCTCATTCCTTCCTTCGTTCTCTTTTCTTCCCTTCCTTTTCTTTCTTTCTTTCTTTCTTTCTTTCTTTCTTTCTTTCTTTCTTTCTTTCTTTCTTTCTTTCTTTCTTTCTTTCTTTCTTTCTTTCTTTCTTTCTTTCTTTCTTTCTTTCTTCATTCCATCCTTCATCGTGTCGTTACCAGGATAGTGTACACCTCCAGTTTCCCCTTGTCCCTAAATTTATCAATATTCCAGAGATCTGGTTTGAATTTCAACTCAGTGATAATCCTTCGCCAGACTTGTTATTATAATGGTGAAAAGGGGGGTTGTGGATGCACGTCAAAATAAAGTAGCTTGTACCATCACATGTTTTCAAGACAGATACACCAATGATGTCACTAGACTTAAAACAGCTCGTGTTTTCCTTACAATTTGAAGATCTCACGTCATTCCTATATCCCATTTTAGTTTCTCGCTGTATTAACAGTAGAGTGACGTCGGCCTTTGTGTAGATAATGACGTGCATACATAGCAACTATTCCTCCCCACTACTTATCCTTGCTTGCCAACGTCATTAATATACATATGTAAATCAATGTCAAATCACACCTATCTCCTTGTTGGTACACTTTCAATAGATTGTTGAACGTAGATAGTAACAGTTCGTAAGAAACCTTTCACAACAACTCACTATTGTAATTTGTATTAAGAAAAACAGTGACTATCCTAAAAACAGGGACTTTCCTAACATTTAATTTATCCTTTCATTTTGAACTTTTAAAGTTGTTGCCCCGAATGTCAGCTCGTTAAACTTCGTCCTTGAAATTTCACAATGGTGAATATCAAGTTTTTCCTTTGTTCCCTTTACTGTACTAGTAACAGTCCTAGTACAGTAAAGTAAACAGTCCTAGTAAAATACAGTTAAGTGGCGTGGCAAAACTATTTGTGCTGCCATAGTTCCGGATGATGTAAAAGTTGTCCTGTTTCTATAGAAACCAGTCATGGTCATATTGTACAACTCCAGTATTTAGTATTGTATGATAGACCAATGAACTGATCAATCAATCATTCCATCTTACGTCATCTTATTGTTCTCACTTTTCAGCGAAATTGTTCATTTTATAAAAATGAAAATATGACACTGAAATCAATGAAAGTGTTAGGTCAATCGAAGTTCGGTTTCCTTTTTCCTTTCTCAGTGTGTACAAAACGGTTCCCTTTTAATCATTCATCCTTCCATTAACGTTGGAATTTTTAACGAAATGGGTCATTTAAGTCATCTTAAAACAAATAACGTCCAACAATGATGGTGTTAAAACAAGGTTGGGTAGGGATTGAATTCCTTTGTCTACGTCACGTTTTTCATGAATTGATGCTCAATTAGAAGACACTCATAAGTTAGAACATTGGCTTACGTCATCAAGTAAGCACCTCTTAACCTCTTCTCTTATTTAAAAATCACTGTACGCTTTCGGATAATCGCCAAATAGTTCATTCACTCAAAGTGTTGGGTACAAGTATATCCATTCCACAGCTGTCAGTTAACAGAAGTCACCTGTCAGTGAGATTGTAACTTTAGTAAGTAATGTTAACTGTAACTTATCCAATCAATAATGTATCATTCATTCAATCTGAGTTGTTGTGGCGTCTTGTGTACAGTTTCATGTTTGATAATTGCTTGAAATCAGAACTATTCCCCTCGATTGCCGCATGATACAAAATTCAGTTTTCTATAAAGTGTTTTTACTATCAAGAAAGTCACGAAAGTAACTATCCACACTCATAAATCTAGTCACCCACCTTACAAAATTACCAAGTGAATCACTTGTGAGAGTTACCATCGACTAGCAATAAATAACTTTTTTTTTTTTCAGGTCTGTGTTTTTACACTGAAATCACGCAAACATGGGTATTATTCAGTATTTGTTACTAGCATCTGTGATAATCAGTGTGGGGTCCACAACGACTCTAAGTGGAGAGGAGAAACGCCTTCTCGCCAAATCCATTCTGGGGTACCGCAACAAATATATTAAAGAAACAGAACTCAGAGCACTCGGAGATGGAGGTATAGAAATCTACTTTTTTCGGTGTACTTTTGCTTTAAGACTAAGACAATCTTAAGTCTTGAAAAAATTAATTCAGGTAGAATAGTAGAAATTCAGTCGATGAAGACAGATTTAACTTTGTAACTCCTCGTTCTGGGCCATCACAGTATATTACTGTTACAGTGCATGTTTTGGATGGGAGTTAGCATTTCAATTGGCGCCTCATCTATTTTGATCTGACAAATTCAAGTTGATGTCCCATTGCTTTAGAAAAATGACGAGTGACACTGGACTTGTATCAAATGATATTCCCTTATTCCAGATAGGAGGACAGAACTTTCTAAGAGTTGAACATTTCAATAAGTGGTGATAAATTAGTTCCGTACTAAAGCTGCCTTTGCTAAGAATATTACGACATGCACTAAACGTACTAGAAAAATGATGGAGTATGTACAATGTAGAATTACATCTACACATGTTACAATATTTGCCAATAACTCATAATGTTGAAATATACAATGTGACTGTACATTTCTTTAAACAATTTTGATTAACAGTACCGTACAGACGATTTGTTTTCTTTCATGTTCACATTTATGTTCCAGTTTTTGGACCGATATGCGTCAGTCGTCAGTACAAAGTGTTTCTCAACGAGCTCTTCTGGGATGAGGCAGTAGAAGCCTGCGCTAACGATGGGGGAAGACTGGCCGTGTTTAGAGACAAACAAACCGCCTTATTCATAAAGCAGTATTTGAAATCAAGTGGGATTCAAAGACAACTTACTACTGGTATTTGGATTGGACTAAACGATAAGGAGGAAGAGGGCAGCTTTGTAACATCTGATGGCGTTCCGTTAGATTTAAGTGATTGTGGAACCTATCAGGATTGGGCAGACAGGCAGCCAAACGACAACACAAGACGAGACCCCGAGGGCCAGGATTGTGTACAATTATGGTAAGACGTCCTATCATCTACAGAGCTAAATACAAGCATTCTTACTTGGATAACTTGCACATGAAGGCAGAGTGAGAAATATCTGTCTCGTTATCTGTTAACAAAAGACACAATAATGTGAATGTTGTGAGTAAATTACAGCAATTGGTTAAATGACGTGTAATAGATTTAATACAGCATTAGACTACACATAGACCATGACAATATACTTTTTTTTCCGGTTTTCTTCCAAAATCTCTCAATGATTACTGTTATTTCAACCATTCCTTCTCTCCATTTGAATAATTACATGTATATATAGTCTGGACATTGACAGGTAAATACCACTACAGTCTTCCAGTGTGGCGATTTTGCTAAATAAACTCTGAGTACAATACAATTTCTCGTCCAGTTTACTTACCTATCATCACTCTAGCCATATGCATAGTTCAAACCCCTTCACTAATGACATGGTTAGAGTGACTACTATAAACATATAAAGAGAATTGTCCAGTTTGATAATGCTGACCAACTTAGGGTTTTCTCCTGACATGTTGGTTTCTTCCAGGCAAAATTGAGAGCGAACCATCTATGAATTTCCTTGGAAATTTTTTTAATGAGTTTGTTAAAGACCCAATAGCCGTAACTGTAACTATTGTACAAATTAAAGTTCTGTTGTTATTTTCATGTTACTGTACTTACCTGTCAGCATTCCACAAATTCCCAATTAAAAAACAAAAGAATACATTATCCATACCTCTACCACGTGATGACTGTTTTACACTAGTTATTATTCATTGGCCAATATGTCCTAATATGGTGTTTAAATTTATGATGAATGTATACCGCCACATTTCAATGTTAAATTTGCTGTTCTGTACAATGCTCTTTCTTATCTTCTTGCAGGAAAAATCGAAACTTTGCTTGGGACGATGACTACTGTAATTTCAGACCTAAGGCTTACATGTGTGAATACGACGGTAAGTATCAACTTGTAACTATGGTCAGACAGTCCACTGAAATCAGTGTACACAGTAACAATTATTAAGAAACAAATCTGAGCGAACACAGTATGTTATGGTTATATATGCATAAAGAGGCCTGGGATGGATGTACTTATTAATACCTAAAAGATAATGTCGTAGTGTTCTTCCTAAATTCTTGGCGAGAGTTCTACCGGATGCTAAGTGTTATTCAACATGCTTCAATTAAACATAGTTCGATATGAAAGGAAAATAACAACCACACACCATATCATTACAAACTTTAAAGATGATCGGAAACTGTGTGGGTCTCTCTCCCTTCTCATTCTTAGCAAAGATTGTACAACGAGAAAAGACAATACAATAGCCAATCACTTCAAGGCTGCAACTTACGTTCACATTTTTTTTAAAAATCTTTCAAACCCTTTTAAAATGTCGAACACTTCAACTCTCGGATATTGTAGACAGTCTAGTCAAAGGAGATAATAATTAGTAG
The DNA here is from genome assembly GCF_964340395.1 of Glandiceps talaboti. NCBI lineage: Eukaryota > Metazoa > Hemichordata > Enteropneusta > Spengelidae > Glandiceps > Glandiceps talaboti. The sequence goes on along the minus strand of NC_135550.1, from coordinate 31,184,446 downwards.
ATGACTAGCAGAAGTCTGGGGTGCTTGTCTAAGTGCAAGGAAGACAATTAAGAAATATCACAACTTCCAAAACACCTTGGTATGTATAAGTTGTATAGTTTTAAGTGGCTGTTTTCGAGAATTAAACTTCTCGTTAGCAGCCTGCTATTGTGCAGTTTACATCATTTGGTTTCTTAAATTGTGCTGAGAATGAGAAGTTAGCATCTCAATCAAATAAATGTACTTTCACTCACGTATGTCAAAATTTGGTTTCTTTATATTTATAGCAAGAGGGAAATCGTGCTCAGTTTTACTGAACGTGCATAGCTTAGTCGTAGTGCCCGTCAGAGTTTTACAATAGCAGTCCAATGGCAGGATAAATACACTGTTTTTAGAAACAAGAGTGTGGGCCATGTGTTTTAAGTAGCTACCATGAATAAAACAAAATATTGGGATACTTAATGACTATGTAATATTCAGCTTACTATATGATGTGACAGTTTCTAATCGACGCAGGTAGACTAATACCTGAAAGGTAACTTTTCAAAACTTATACAGGTTTGCAAATGAAAATTTCAGTTAAAATGACTCTGATATAACTTTATCCTTATAAATTAAATATACATTATGTTTTACAGTCTGCAACCAAGAATGTGCTGTTTGCCATAATCGGGAATAGATGGACAGAGACGAATATCACACACAGCAACTTAAACATACCATCGGATAATACCATCGCAATTAACGGAGCGGACGAAGCAATCCTTTGACTGTACTACTAGTGAATGCATCCTAAATTACAGCACTGAAAATAATTTGATACATAGAAAAAGAGCCGTACTTCAAGTAGATAGATATTTTTCATTTGTTGGACGTAAGTTAAATAGAAAAATGGATACCTTTTATATAAAATATAGTGAAATCACGGCTAAATATAATACGTAAATTTTGATTAAAGCTGATAATGTGATTTGTAACAACTCTGTGTCAAATAAGGGACAACTTTATTTCATGAGTCACTACTGGGTAAGGGCGATGATGAAGATGATAAAGATAGCACACTCAAGACCTATTATTGCATCATAAATACCACTAGTATGAATACTTTGACTGTCGGTTCTTTTCGGTTGTGTACTAGTTTCTCATATACATGTTACACATTTTACATTTTTTACGAAATAAATTTACCAGACGGTTTGCAACATAATGATTGATGATTGCCTTTTTGTCTTTTATTAGAAAATAAATATTCTCTCAGCACAGTATCAACGACAAGTTAAATAACGCTGAATCGGATAAAAAAGGGGATGTATGGTCTTGTCTATAGGTACAGTTTATAATTTCATTTACAAAATTCACCAACTTCAAGTTGCTCTATATCATTTTCTTTTGGGACGACACATAAACTCCTTCACTGGATATTGAGCATCGACTGATTAAAATTTGATCTCACGAATTGGTTCAGTCATGGAGTGAGGTCGTCAGTCTTGTCAACGAGACTACACATATAGAGTATATCAAGGTATACTGGTACTACACATATAAAGTCTATCAATGTATACTGGTACTACTCATATAGACGCTATCAAGGTATACTGGTACTACTCATATAGAATTCATCAAGGTATGCTGGTACGTTGAACGAGTAAGCGATACCGCGCACTTGGCATAAAGAATCTACAGTTTGCGAATACAGCCTTTCCACTACTTTAACATGAGCTCAGCCCCACCCTCTTACATTTCCCCAATGTGGTTAGTGTAAGATATCTGGGTTAGTTTTGTTACTGTTGATTTCCAGGGAATTGAGAAACAGTTTTGCAAAGATATATGATAATGGTGTTAATAATATGTTGAATTATTGCGGGCCTTCAAATAAAGTATTGTGTGTAACGATGTCTTTTCACTAAGACTTTTAGTTTTTACACACTTGGTGTTTAAATTGTTAGGGTAATAAACATTGAACAAAACATCAATAAACTACATTTACTGTGTGGTGACGTGAAGCACTTCGCTTACAAATACTGGGGATTTTCGGCTTAAAATTAACTGACATGTAATTGTTGCAATGTAAAGCCCCTAAAATCATCCAAAAAGTCCCGGAGGGGAAATTTACGGATCAAATTATATAACGTCGTAATTAATCTTATGCGCACACACGCACAGCGGATTACTATAAGTGTAGAACATAGAGGCTTACCTTGGGGAATGCTAGTTGGTATATCGACATAAAAGACGTACTACAAAGATACATGTAGGGACTATATTTCACTAAGGTCGTATCTCAAAAAGGAGTGAATCCATCGCAGTGGCATACAGCAACAAATAAAAAAGTACAGTCATAAATCAAATAGTACAGAAATATAACTTCCCACATTTGAACAGTTCTATGGCCTAGAAATAGATAGTAGTTAGTTACTTGTGCAATATCATTCTCATTATTTAAGTGCACATTCGATTATGGATTTCTACGCCATGTTTACTAACAAGTGTTTTGATATGTCACTAGTTTGATGCAGTTTTATTACAAGGTGAACTACTAAGGTCCATCAGAACGCAAACTTGAATTGATATATGTAAGGAGTTATCTAATTATCTGTGTACATGTCTTACAGTACAACCCATAACACCAAAGTAAGCGTTTCCTGTTTGTACCACAATCGACATCGATATCAAGTGTAAAAGTATTACTCAAATTGAATTTATTAATTAATTTAGTCTGTTTCATTTACTAATTGACCACATTAGAAGGGCCACATGCTATGCTTGTAAATAATCTAATTGAAACAGAACACTTTTACACTTGATATGAATGCTATAAACGAGTGTAGCACATAGAAAAAGTGCTTTACCTCAGTGGTGTTATTCGTTGTATGAGTGCATAATACCATACTAAGTTCACAATGAATTCTATTTTGAATTCATTCACCCTTGGTGTAATTAGAACTGTCGAATACAATGCGTGTATTTCCGTGAATGTTTACCTATTAATTACATCACAAAGGCACTTACTGGTATGTGATTGAATCTTGAACATCGATCTGTACAGGTATTTTCATCTCAAGGCCCACAACAAAATCAGTGACGTCACCCATTCATACAAGTACCACACATACACTGTATATATTGTTTTTGCTTTTTACAAGTTAGCCATGTCCAGCGTCTCGTACACACGATGAGTTGACCTCCACTTTCACTTAGAGAGTATTAACTCCATTACAAAGATCTGTTATCTTCACAGCCCTCCCTCTCTCCCCCCCTCTCTCTCTCTCTCTCTCTCTCTCTCTCTCTCTCTCTCTCTCTCTCTCTCACACACACACACACACACACACACACACAGACGCACAAACACTGAATAAAGAAATAGGCAACATTTGTCAAACGTTCAGTGTCAACGGTAAGGATAGAGTGCAATGTTCTCTTTCGATTCAAGTTTGAACGAGTGTGACTACGCCACCAACGTTGATTGATATAAGATAATTACACACAAGCTTAATTCGTCACGTTGGTTTACAGTTTATGTACTTCAAACATCCCTCTTACTTCGTGCACAAAAATGAAAAGTATCAAATGGGAAAACTAAAACAGGTCGAACAAATATAGCAAAAAGTATCATATTCGCTGTCAATGCAAACACAGTGTGCGACTTTCGTCCCATTCAGTTACCTAATCATACCTATACCTCGTTTCTCATTGACGACCCTGTGTTCACAACCCTACGCGCTGAGATATATACATGTTGTATAGACTTCCGTTGGAGACAAGCTCTCTATGTCCTGTACCAGCACAAATAGATTTGTGGTATGCTGCAGTAAGCATGCCTTTTTCAAAAATGATAATTGTAGGGTGAGGAGTACATCTGCTTTCATTACAATTATCTGTATCAAATGTCAGATCCTTTCTAAATGCTAAAGAGGCAGATTTATGTGCATACGGCAGATGGAGGGGTGGCCGTGTCCAACCTTCCATCTAGGATCCATCAAATTCCGAATAGGAATGTTTAATTATATGCGGGACATCCATGTACAAAAAGCCCCCTTCTCCCTCCTGCCGCTACCAGCAACACCACCAGAAGATGGGGTTGGGGGTGAGGAGGGTGATGAAGGTGTAGTGTTCGGCTAATGCAATTGACTCCTTCAGCATGGTAGCATAAAACAATCCACTCTCTTTTTCGGACGTGAAAATTGCGTCCCAAGTTTTAGACTAAAAGGTTACATAACTTGAATAATTGTAACCCAACATGAATTCATCCATGCCTTCTTGGGTATATGTAACAGGGTGGACTAACAAACATTTTCTGACATGAGTTAGAAGTGTTAGTCAGAAACACACTTCATATATCGGTGTATTCACATCATCCCCACCTCCAAACGGGGAGCATTGCACCAGACACTCGTAATTACAGTGTCGGAAAGTAAACAGTCCCATTTGTTATTGCCATATACTATTAGCTATGGTGGCACTGTACTCATTCTAAATTTGATGCCTGAAGGCATCACTGGCGTGATTACCCATTGTGTTTACTGGGGTAATTACATTTAGTAGCTTTATTAGTCTACGTTAGATTCTTAAGAAGCAATTTAAAAACTATTGAATGTTAATGTCCACAAAACCCGTCACCCACATCAATTAACATTATCATTCGTCGTGGGATACAAGAAAAGGTTGCTATCAAGTTCGAAATTCGTGAAGTGTTGTGTAAGAATGTCAGAAATACATTTGAACAGAATAGGAAGGCTAGGCTCGATCATAGAAAACTGAACACCGATCGTCGGTGGTCAAAGGGTAGAGTTGAAGCCCTAGTTTGGGGTTGATTAAATTTGCTACATTTCAAGTGAGAAGAGTGTCGTTCACTTTGACTCTATCGAACAACGCGGATTTTCCCCGTAGCGGTTTTCTGTTTCCTGTCATCATTTTCCAAGTGAATTTGTCTAAAAATCAGCCACCTGTTGATTCTTGGTGGTTTGTGCGGATGAGTATGCCTGTCTGTCTGTCTGTCTGTCTGTCTGTCTGTCTGTCTGTCTATCTGTCTGTCTGGCTGTCTGTCTGTCTGGCTGGCTGTCTTGCTGTCTGGCTGGCTGGCTGGCTGGCTGTCTGGCTGTGTGTGTGTGTGTGTGTGTGTGTGTGTGTGTGTGTGTGTGTGTGTATCTCTTTTCTTCTTTATCTTTTTCAAGTTACAGGTACACTGGTGTGCACAATGTTGTACTTAGGCCACGTTATCACTGATAATGTTTACATGGGACCATTTTTTCAGTCTCAGTAGAAGGCCTTTTAATTTGCTGAAGAAAGGTGAATTGTGAAATTCAAGCTTATTCTAACCGCATGACTTGAAAATGAGTAACCCTGGATTCTGACAGGCTTATGCGAATTGACGTCAGTGTCAAAATAAAGATTAATTTACAAGCCTTCCTGGACCTGATATAACAAGCTTTCTAGTAAACAGTGATGTCATGTATATACTACCTAGCAATGTGTCTTAATCATCTTGTAACATCTATAGGATTACCCATTATCAGGTAGTGAAGAGGCGATTGACCACCAAGAATTGTATGACGTGCTTTGGGTCAGACAACACAAAGAAGGGATTCTTTAAAGTTTGAAGTTGACGACAGTGGAATAACAGCAAACAATGAATGAACGTAAGACATGCATTCCAACATGCTTAAACGATAGGATGGAAAAAAACATTAGGATTGACTTTCGTCAAGTCTATATCTACCCAATATCCAAAATGTAAATAAACTGTACTGTAATGTGGTGGCTACTGTTGCACGTATTTTCATCTTTCGTTGAGCATCTTCATAAGGTATGACGAAATATACATGTAATATACATTAATAACAACAAAGTTTCACAGTCATCATGTCTATGTCAAATAACCAAAGGAAATGCTTGAAAGGTAGAAATTAGATGACATACGATTGGTTTTGATACCCATTTCTGTTGTCTTCTCCGTAAATTTAGATAACTTTTCAAGAAAGACAAAATAAAGCAACCGTGTTTTATTTTGGTCCTATGGATTTACATGGAATTCTTCTCTAAATGCTATACAACTTCCTAACGTACTATAAAACGTATAGCTATTTATAGAAATCACATCACAAGTGAAATCCTAATCTCTCCAGAGATGACCATCATCACACAGTCTCCACTAGTAGTATCAACGATCTGTAATCAAAGTAACCCCGTTGAATAAAGAGTCAATAGAAAGACTTACAGTTTGTTGTTGTCATGTTTATCCTTTTAGAAGGATGCTGACACTTTAGTGCGTACATGGAAATTATTTCATTGTTTACATCTTCAAGTTGATCAAATAGCAACTAATTTACCCGGCCTTCAATGACGGGTTTACTTTTAGGACGACTAACGTCAGTCATGTCTCGAGTTTCTTACTTGAGACAAGTGATACGTCTTGAAGCAACAAACAAACATGCAACAGCTACATGTACCTGGCGGACTTTTTACGCGATGTAGTGTAAGTTGAAACAATTCGAATGAAAAACAGACATTCCCAACAATTTGTACGACAATTTTTCATGTCAGTTCAGTTTTTGAGTACTGGATACATGTTGAGCTCTTGCTATTTTTTCTCTCATCAACCTGTGTACATTCTACATCGATCACAACTGTTACCTCTAAAGTTCTAAAATACGTCTCTCCCGCCACATGCGTAATCCGCAGTGTGTATTTAACATCCTTTCCAAACAACTATATATAGTTCTATCTATTGTAGTTTCAGACCACCAAGCCTTCCCATTACAACGAATGGCATTTTGACTCTGGCTAAAGTATGACAAACATAAACACAAAGTCCAATATATGAAACACGTTTTTCGCAATAGAGTGACAAATATTCCACCTATTCTTTTACAAAGAGATAAGTTGCACGCCATACTTTCATCCCTACTTTAGCATTATCGCCGAGAACAAGTTACTTGGGGTTTTTTAACGATCAAATTGATAGATGAACAGAAGATTGCAATCCTATGCTTAATAACACAGTAGTAGTAAAAATTAAAGTTACGTAATCCGTCACAAAAATACGTCTACCTCTTTGGAATATTCAAATATTGACAAATCACAAAAACCTACACATAGAACAAATGGGTATAAGACGACACGCCCTTGCATTGTATATCCGTTTGTTGTGAATGAAGGTTTTTTTTCCATTTATTTTCACCACAACTGCATTTGGTAACGTGCGTCATCCCCTATAGTATGTATATGTATATTGTATTTCATGAACAATTTACAAGCTTTTGTAAATTCAAATATGCATATCTCAGAATTACATGACCCGTACCATGTATTTGAATTCCGACCCATACCCTGTATTTAAAGGGGGTGATCCCCCTTTCAGAATGGTTCAACCGAATTCCAGGTAGGAGTATTGTTCAAGACTACACGGGTGGTTGGTGTCATTTAAGAAAAGAGATCACATCATTCTTCCTACTTCAGTAACCTTCCAAATTAGGTAAGCATTGTCACGCATTACAACGCCCCTCTGCTTATTCCTCAAAACGTTTTGGTTCGAGCGTAAGGTAAGGATGTTTTATTGCCTACTAAAACTATACACTTTCGAACTACCAGGCGATGGACTGGCATCGATTTCACACCTGGCACATAACGGCAAAGTCTACGGTGGTGTCTGTTGCAATTTGATCGGAGAGTCAAGTGAGACAAAATAGACCAAAAAGACATACATACATACATACATACATACATACATACATACATACATACATACATACATACATACATACATACATACATACATACATACAGACAGACAGACAGACAGACAGACAAACAGACAGACAGACAGACAGACAGACAGACAGACAGACAGACAGACAGACAGACAGACAGACAGACAGACAGACAGACAGATGCAGCGTTTCACTCAGATTCCTGTTTCTACAGCATCTTACTGAAGTTCAGTGGGACTCCGTGGATATACAGGGTTGAAATTTGAAAACATATTTGATTTTCAAGTAACTGTTTGAGTTGTATTTCAAAAGTTGTTCCCAGGTGTCCCTTTAAATTGATACATCTCACAGCTAACGGTAATATTTCCGTTGAATTTGAGATAGATATTCTAAAGTTTTGTATCATTTTATAGAAATCTGTGGTATTGTGTTGTATGCGTTGTATTGCCGACTGAACACCACTGACTTTTTTAACACCTTTTGTAGCTCATTAAAACTTGATCGTTTAGAACTTGAAGTAAGATGAACATGTTGATTGATTGTCGACGACATAGTTTTGACTTTTCTGACCTTCAAGTATAGGTTAATAGGTCAAGTAGAAGTTTATCGTTATGTTGGCAATTACCGAAGCTTTCTCTGTTCTTATTCAACAACATGACATGAAGTAAACACACACGAATATTTATCATTTCAGTAAACGCGCCTTGTCGTTGTACGAAAATGAGCCTCCGTTTGGTGTTGTCATGTCTAGCTTTGGTCTCCATTGCTGCTGCTGCTGCTGATTCGAAGTGGGATGTACTGCGTCGGTACTTTGGATACGAGAGAGAGTTAGAAGAACCAGCCGACGTAACTACGCAACGAGGTACAGTACTGTAAAGTGTTTTTTAAGCCACGGTTTCATCTCTCGATTTGTAGCATGAATACAACGAGTAACACTGAAGTAAAGCACTATGTCCTACACTTATTTATAGCATTACAACGGGTAACACTGAAGTAAAGTACTATGTGCTACACTTATTTATAGCATTACAACGGGTAACACTATAGTGAAGCATTTTCTCTATGTGCTACACTCGTTTCTAGCATTTATATCAAGTGTAAAAGTATACTGTTTCAATTTGTTTATTTACAAGCCCAGCATGTGGCCTTTCTTATGTGGTCAATTAGGAAATGAAACAATGGAAGGAATGTTTTGAAATGTTGTAGTGGGAAGTGGGAGGGCAAATATGAACAGCTTCATCAGTATAACTAAAAACTGTCAACATAGTTCATTAACTTGTGTTTTGTTTTTTCGATGGAATTCATAAAATTGAAAACTGTACCTGGGTGTATCGTCGGTAGGGATCTACAAGAGAATAGACTTTAAGATAGGAGTTTAGGAAAACAACTTGCAAGGGAATAATACACCCACCCATAACACTAAAGTAAAGCACTTTCTGTATGTACCACACTACTTTATATTATCCAGATCAAGTGTAGTCTAGTTCCTATACGGTATCGTTACGATTTGGTTTAATTAGAGGCCACATTGGCATCCAGACTTTATCAAGTGTAAAAGTACACTGGATCCTGCCCAGAAATATTAGTGTCCGTCTCTCTTTCCCATATTTTCCCCACTACCATCGCCCCACTACCATCGCCCCTCTCCCCATATTCTCCCCACTACCATCGCCCCACTACCATCGCCCCTCTCCCCATATTCTCCCCACTACCATCGCCCCTCTCCCCATATTCTCCCCACTACCATCGCCCCTCTCCCCATGTTTTCCCCACTACCATCTCCCCATATTCTCCCCACTACCATCTCCCCACCATTCAGCTTCATCCTCTCTTTCAAAAAGATATCTATCATGTTTTGTCTATGCTCGCCAATAGATCAGTCTAACTCTCCATACAAACACCAACGAATACTCTTAATATGACATTTTAAATCCATTAACCACTTTTCTGAATCCACCCTCAAATGTTGCCCGCTTCGCTGATAACTTTCCCGTATCCCTCACCAACTCAGCTGACATACAAGTTTTGCCCGTTGAAATACTGGCTGTTTCCCCTCCCTGTACTGGGTCCCACCATATGACCAATACGAAAATACCCTCCCACTGAAACTCTTTGTTGGCTGCACCTGACAACACCTCAATGATAATTGTTTACAAACTGTATGAATGGAGTGACACGAAATGGAATTAAATGGTGTAATCAACCATGAAAGGATAGACATATTGATTGTTAATGACCATATCCGTTAACGTTTTAACACGCATCATACACGACACATAATACATATCCTGTTTATAGATGAGACGTCACCAAGGATTGTAGACAGATTACCCTTTTCATGATAATATAAACCAGATGTTAAAATTTGAAGTTTATCGTCAACTCTCCTCTCGAAGCGTAAAGTCGATCGATTTACATGGTACAAAACAGAGATTTGCAAATTGTTGATTTCTTTGTCAAGTAGAACAAAAAAGTCTTAGACACTGCCTACAAAAACAGCGTTTTTTGGATTTTACATTTGTCGAGAAATGTAGACGTAGCGAAAGTATTCCCACAAAGTTACATAATATCCACAGACAAGTAAGTTCTTACTTGTCTGTGATAATAGCTAAACATTATAGTCTCGATCGTAATTACTCTGTAATTACTCCGCGATCGTACACGTGAACTTTTAAACCCATTCAATTGTTTTACATGTGAAAGTTTATGTTTGCAAGGACTACGGAAAATTGCGTACATTCAAATCTCAAAGTTACGTCACACCGTCTCTTACCTTTTGTCACTTATAATGACCCGTTAAAGTTTATACTTGGCAAAGTTTGAAACCTATGTGTGGATTAATACTCAGTGGGAATTTCGAGGCGTCAACATTAAAAACACTTTCGTTTAATGGTAATGCCCACTTCTGTGACACCTGCGTTAACAATTTAAGAAGTTTACAAAAGGTGGGACGTTGTGAAAGTCGAACCTGGAACTCGCTAAAAGTGTTTACTTTGGATAAAAGCAATGTACCTGGTCGAAACTAGGCAATACACGTTAAAACGTACCACACAACACATCTTACAATTTAATTATCACTCTACAACACACTATATACACATGTATAGACAAATAGATTCCAAACTGAAACAAAGAGATTGGATAAACTAGTGACACTATGCTAAATGATAATATAGTTGGGAAAAATCAATGTCCATGTATGAATATACCTCCACTGTGAGTAGGTGAACAGAAAAATAACACAGACAGACATACAGACATGTGTACAGGCATGTATACAGACAGACAGACAGACAGACAGACAGACAGACAGACAGACAGACAGACAGACAGACAGACAGACAGACAGACAGACAGACAGACAGACAGGCAGGCAGGCAGGCTGGCTGGCTGGCAGAGAGAGAGAGACAGAGACAGAGACAGAGACTGAGACAGAGACAGAGAGACAGACAGACAGACAGACAGACAGTCAGTCAGTCAGTCAGACAGACAGACAGACAGACAGACAGACAGACGGACGGACGGACGGACGGACGGACGGACGGACGGACGGACGGACAGACAGACAGACAGACAGACAGACAGACAGACAGACAGACAGACAGACAGACAGACAGACAGACAGACAGACAGACAGACAGACAGACAGACAGACAGACAGACAGACAGACAGCATGTACCTTTATATATTTGTAACGATGCTTTGGAATGGTAGACCTTGCTTTAAATCATGTTGGTATACAGGCTAAATTAACTTGCACGCTTTGTTACGCATATGCCACGGTACAACAACAGTCGTGTAAAACTGAGATATGTACTTGTTACGTCGCATGCAAATACATATCTTGCGGATCGGACAATCTAACGGTACATCGGACATTAAGTTATTATAAATGGCGGTTTGCATCTTATGTGTGTGGAACTCGTCAACAGCTTATACAATAACGTAAATCATCCTTGTACTATTCAATTACAATGAAAACCAAGAAACCTAAAATAAAACTTCGACTCAACAAAAAATCGTACATCTTCATCTCACCAACAGTCTACAGAGATACTGTCGAGCAAGACGATAAAATGTAGCGCTGTTGCAGTATAACATTTTTGTTGAGTCGAGTCAGACAACACACATAAGGTCGTGTGATTTTGATATTGTATTTTATCGAATCGCTGTTGACCTTGGTCGATGTGTGCTTTCAAACCCGAATCACTCCAACGCACACATAGACTTCCCATTCATCATATATTGAATATTCAGAGAGCAAAAATATTTATATCCATATTCGAATTACACAAATAGCTTTCATACAAAAGTATTCACAAACCGTCGACCTCCATTGCTGAATGTGGCCCTCATCAAATGTATGTGTATACGTAAAACGTCAATGAAAGGTTCCAAGTTGATACGTTTCTTGTTCTGGTATCAATATGGGACTACTTGTTCTAATAAAACTTATTTGCATTGTTCTATACCTCCAGTCTTTGGACCAGTATGTGTTGGTCGAAGCTACAAAATTTTCCTCAACCCTTTAACATGGGACGACGCAAAACAGGCATGTGAGGATGACGGTGGTATGCTGGCTAAAATCCCTGATCGGGCAATCCATAGAGATATGACAGATTACATCTGGAGTGCCAAGTTACGGGGACCAATCAGTCGTATTAGTGGTAAAGGTTTGTGGATTGGTCTGAGCGACAAGGAGGAGGAAGGAAAATTCAAATGGGTGGACGGGGAAGAGTTGAATCTTGATGATTGTAACTTGTACACGGGATGGGCCGATGATGAACCCAATAATAATGTCAAAGAAGACCCAAATGGACAAGACTGTGTACAGCTATGGTAAGGATGTACATATATATATAATTGTATGGTGGTCAAATTGATAAATATACTTAGTGTATGATAATCCACGTTTGCAATATATAACATTGATTTAATACTGAAAGTACTAATTAAGTAGTCTAAGAGTTGAAACTTCAATAAATCATTCGCCAGTAATGTTCAGACTGAACATAAAATAAAGTAATATCTATTTTCGAAGATACGATAAGTTTTGCTAACCTCAAGGGACCATGTACTGGTGTCTGTATAAAATTATCAAATGTAAATTAATTAGGAGACAATTACAAGCCTTACCTTAAAGTGAATACAATTGCTTTCCAGCTTCATCACCGTATAAGTACTATCAAGCCTGTTTCACCAATACTTTCGGTAGTTTTGAACTTTTAAGATAATAATGAATTGTAAACTTTTTTCGTCTATCCATACAGGAAAAATCGTAATTTCTTGTGGGATGACGGTTACTGTGATGTTACACCTAAAGGATACATTTGTGAATATAAAGGTAGGCAGCACTCATATGTATGTTATTTAGTTAACGTGTACATGTTAAGCCATACGCCTCTGTGACTATGGGATCGTGATTGTGAGATACATTAATACATGTAGTTTCTGAGCGCTTGTGTAGACGAAACGAATATACAAAAAAATTAATATCCAGGTGTAACTTCAAATGTCGACAGACAGCTATGTCTAAGGGTCCTCTATAAAAATCAACGAATTTTAGTGAATATGGGATTTTTTGCACTAATTCGTCTTCTGTTCCTTTTCCCTACAGAATGTGCTGATGAATGTGTCGCCTGTATGTGAGTCTGAAGCTTCGGTCACATAACAATGACGCAAAGATAACACATGCTATTCTATTTTGTTTTTATATTTGCAATTTCTCGTTTTGTTAACTTTGACTTTCTTTGATTTTGAAAATAGTAATTCAATAGTCTTTATGTGTCTTATATTACGTTTACAATGTCATGGTGAAATAAACTTATAACGTAGAATTTCCATAATGAAGTATTTACCTTCCTCTGTTCTTGAAAAAAAAATCTTTTAAAATAAACGTACAAGTAACTTCGACAATATGTAAATTTGCACTTTACTGACTAACTAACTGACTAACCAACTTTCTGACACTGTCCTAGTATCCTAAATTGACTACTACCATTGGTGGCGCACTTTCTTTAACTGGCCACTCTCCGACGTTGCAGGCGCACTTCTCTGGTCTACTTTCTTTAGTTCATTCACGGTCAGGAGTTTTAAGGAGGGAGTATACAGTGTAGTTCCTCCTGTTCACGGTTCAGCACACTCTCGAGCTCTCAAAAAAGAGCCCAGCCTAAGTATTAATTCATATTAGATACACAAGATATACAAAAATTCAATCATAGATGCAGTTGATGACATTCAAGGTACAATTAGAAATAATGGTCATGTGATAGAACGTAGATAACTTGATTAGATCTGATAACTTCAAACCTCATGTAAGACCATTCACCATTCACAGGCCATTTACATATAAAACAATCAGAGAAGATGTAAGAAAGAGAAACTCGGAGGAATCACCTGATCCCGTTCAAAATCCATACCAATGTATAGATGTTGTAAACCTTATCTATGAATTATATCTTCCTATAATCCCACTTTGCAGTGGTTTAATCATAGACCCTCGTGAGGGTCTATGGTTTAATGTTTTGTGAGGTAAATATATCTAAAAGGTGTTCCAGTAACTAAGATTCAAAATGTAACCAGAGCTCCAATGCTACAGTAGAGATTTGGATGAAGATTGTAAAACAAATACTGGCAAACAACACACATCTTCCTCCTGGTAAATTCCGCAGGCTAGTAATGTACAGGTCAGTAGCAGCCAGACTAGTGGACTCTGAACTATCTCTCTAGCAGCAGACCAAAACTATACAGCACAAGAATAGAGACAGAAATTGTCATCCATTGATGTATGTCAGCAGGAGAAGCTGGAAATTTATTACAAAAAAGCCATTTCAGAAACTCAAAAGAATAAAAAGGACAAGTAACACCAAACACATAAACCACAAAATATCACACAACAAAATGGCAAAGAAAATGTCGAATGCAATATTACACAAAAATTAACAAATTAGCTAGCAATACTAAATTAGATTATAGTGACAATAATATAAGAAGCAAACAATCAATATGTGCAGTAGAGTACTTACCTTGAGGGTGGTGAATTGAACTAGATGATGATGATGATGATGATGATGATGATGATGATGATGATGATGATGATGATGATGATGATGATGATGGTGGTGGTGGTGGTGATGGTAGTGGTGGTGGTGGTGGTGGTGACGATGATGGTGATGACGATGATGATGATGATGATGATGATGATGATGATGATGATGATGATGATGATGATGATGATGACGATGACGACGACGGTGGTGGTGGTGGTGGTGGTGGTGGTGGTGGTGGTGATGATGATGATGATGATGATGATGATGATGATGATTATGATGATGATGATGATGATGATGATGATGATGATGATGATGATGATGATGGGGGAAATACCTGCCTTGTGTACAAGACATAATGATCTACTAGACATATCTTCATAAGCAATTCAATTTAGCCAAGACATTTGTTGAGGTGTTTTTATCTCCACAATGCTCTCTATCTCTCTATAAGTAGTGAAAGAGCTTTTGGAGATAGATAGTAACACCAAAATAAGTGTCTTGGATTGTATAGTATTACAACCAGTGACTGGAAACCATTTACACTTGGTACTTGTTACAAATAGGGAAAGTAAATAAATGGATTGGATTAATAACTCTGGTACTATACTACTATGTGTGTGCTGCTATTCATACCATTCCATTCGTCTCCAAATCATTATTGATCTCCAGCAGGCCACAAAATTTCAAAATTATAGGAAAGTGTATTTTGTCACTGAAATCTATTGTTAACAGGTGGGGTGGGGTTTTACAATCATTTACATTCATGGTTTCATGGCTAGGCAGGAGTGAGAGTTTTGATGGATTGCTGTCATAACTCGAAACTGTTTACTGATAATTAGGTTGGAATTGTAAGTCACACTTAGTAACAACACAAAACTTTCTATTAAAATCTATAGTCACTGAGGAATGTCCAAATGAGCTTTGGACAGGGGACACTGATATTTGGTGAAGTACTAGTCTCTCTCACAGCCTTTTGAGCATCGCTAGTAGAAAGCAGCTGTTTTATGTACTGATATCTACCACATACTTGTACTGTGCACCCTTATCGACTACATAGAACTAACCATTCCTTGATGTGTTGTTGCAATCCACCATTATATTGAAACGGTCCAAGGACATAAAACAGCCACTTTCTGCTAGCGATGCTCCCAAGGCTGTGAAAGAGTCTAGGGAAGTAGACGAATATCAACCAAGGCTATATCACACAATGATCCATGGAATATCACACAATGACCCATGAAATAGTGTACACCACCAAGTCAACTGCATCCCATACATACATACATACATACATACATACATACGTACGTACATACATACTTATGCACACACACATACATACATACATACATATTTATTTTATTTATTTATTAAGCCGTATACACAAGAAGTGACATTGGCACACACATACATATATACATACATACATACACACACACACACATACACACATGCATACATACATACATGCATGCATGCATGCATACATACACATGCACGCACGCACGGACACACACACATGCATACATACATACATACATACATACATACATACATACATACATACATACATACATACAAACATACATACATACATACATACATACATACATACATACATACATACGCTCAATCAATCATGAAGACATGAATGCACTGAAATCCGTGTAAAAAATGAATTCCCTTTCTTTATTAGTACAAAATGTACAAATGCAGCCACATGTCTGTGAGTGTTAACTGTCAATAAGTACTTCTAGGAAAAATATACCATTTGATGGACAGTTATAATGTTTATATGAAATACACATCCCATTTGTTTGTACTACTTTGATGCTTACAGAAGAAACAACTTCAAATGCAACTATGAAATTCATCAATAAGTTTGTTGTTATAGTTCAGTTTGACAAACACTCGTTTATTTTTCTCTTCAAATTGTACAATAAACAATCCAGTCCAAAAAAACAAAACAAATAATAATAAATGACACACAAAATAAAATAACAAGTACGTGTACTTTAGAAGTCACAACCGTCTATAATTTATGAATGAAAAAATAAACATCCAAAACCAAACTATAGTTAGTCAATGTTGGGGTGGGATTTACTTTACTGTAGTGTATTGTTAACAATAACAAAGAGACAGAACATAGAGGGGTGGTAATTATAAATTCAGCAACAATGAAATATCAATATTTTCCTTCATTTGAGTAAAATTTTTGTGTGTCAATGTGTGACTGGGATGTGTGAGTCTTATTGCTATCTAAGTTCAAAGTCATCATATGCATACATGCACCATGTGGGAGTGATTTACATAATACTGGGATACAGCCTAATCATAGGTTGAAAACAAAACAATGTGACAAAGCAAGTGATGTTTTTGAGCCATTCACACAGCAAGCTCTACCATATCTTAGACTTAGAAGCTATCTTACAGTTGAACATATCATTATAACTTTTGGTATCACATTTTGGTATGCATATAAATTGTACTAAGTTATTGTCATGTTTGTTTTATGATTTGACAAAAGTTACAAGAAATCAGGCTGACAAAACAATGTGAACTAGCATTGGTATAAAGTTACAGGTACAAAATGATTTACTGAATTCTAGCCGGCACCTCAATACAAACAATGTCATCTCCATTCTGATCTTGTAGTTCCCACTTGATGGTAAGTTGAAGCTGTACAATAGCAAACAAAAAAGACGAAATGTTAACAACATTAAACTTGAACTTGTATGCTTAGGCTTTACAAATGACTTCAAGATAAATGTCAAATCAGACTAATATCAGCTACTCAACATCATCAAATATAGTCTAAAATATGTCCTAACAAGTCATTGAGAATGACATAGTCCCCGCTACGATTGGGTTTTAAGGAACTGGCAGTTTATGTTGTCATTTTCTTGATATCACTACTCTGATCATGCAACAACACTTGTGAACCTAAATCAAACAGACTTAGATATGTTGTGTCTGCTCGTTGGACATGGAACATGCCTACTCATGTTGTGTCTCCTCATTGGACATGGGACATGCCTACTCTTCAAGATGATGTGATGGAATAAACCATTCAACAATAAAGAATAGGTCGGGTATGGGGGGGGGGGGGGACCTGTTCAAACATATCTGACTTATGGCTTTGGACATGAAAACTGCGCCAACAAAATGGCTGCCAGGCAGCCATATTGGATCGTATCACGATGAAAATGGATATGCACATGTATGTCATAGAACACTGTCCTAATACCAACTTTGAATGAGATCTGTTCAAACATGTCTGAGTTATGGCTTTGGACATGGAAAATTCGCAAACAAAATGGCTGCTAGGTGACCACATTGGATCGTATCTTGACAACAATGAATATGCACATGTATGTCATAGAACACTGTGCTAATACCAACTTTGATTGAGATCTGTTCAAGCATGTCTAAGTTATGGCTTTGGACAGGGAAAATTTGCAAACAAAATGGCGGCTAGGCGGCCATATCGGATCATATCATGAAACAAATTGACGTGCATATGTATGCCATTGTATATTGCCCCTGTACCAAGTTTGAAAAAAATCGGTCCAGGCATCTCCAAGAAACGGCTGTGGACGGACGGACGCACGGACACACGGAACCCAATCCATAAGTCCCCGTCTCGGACTTCGTCCGGCGGGGACTAAATACACCTTACTGCTTTCCATGGTCTGTGGTTATCTAACACTTTTTCAAGCATTTACAAACCAAGCATATTGAGTTCAACTTCTCACCAAAACAAGAACAACAAAAAGAACTACTATTTCAACAACAGCTGCAACACAAACAACAATACAGTGAATTTATGACTGTCTTGAGATCATCGCTATCTTCAGATACTTACTGCTGGGTAAATGGTCTTGATCTCCAACACATCTACATAGGTATATGATTTATTGGGAGTCAGCGGACATGCTAAACCAGAGTCCTTACATCCATCTGGGTTTGGCAATGGGAAGGGTACTGGTACATCAGCAATAATTCCATGTACGACAGCCTTGATTGCAGTGATAGCCTTATCTAATATCAAAATTAAAATAATATTCATACAATATTTCACATGGAAACACATCTCCCACCATTTGGGATGTCTTGTGTTTAATGGATACAGTTAACCTGGAAATTTTCACTTAAAAGAATTATTTTGCAGCAACACAAAAATAATCAGATGTTAATTGAATTGCCTTCCATAAGGATTTTTCTTCCTATATCCTTTGTTATCACCACGTACATTGCATGATTACCAAAACCATTAATTATTATTATGGAAATGACTTATTAAATGATTAAATAAAATATACCTTTGCTACATTAGACATGATTTTATTTTCTCAGATTTACCAGATTACATGAAATTTAAAGCTTGCAGCCTTAAGAAATTACATCATCACCAAAAATCAGTAATTATGCAAATCATTGATTACAATAACAATCTATATCAATAAGTTTTCGGGGAAAAGGGCAATTCATCATTGTCAATATATGTACAAAATTATATGAAATTTGAAGGTTGCATTCTTAAGATATTGCCCCATTGCCAAAAATCATTAATTGCTACACCTGACCAACAAGCTTTATACAACAAGTGTATGTGCTGTGTCATCATCAATGTACATATTGAATTATGTGAAATCTTTAGCTTTATACATTCTTGAGAGATGGCAAAACAATGACAAATCATCAATCTTGTGAATGACAAATTAAAATTAAAAAAAATACATGTATGCTTTATAATGTATGTTCACCTTGTTATTATATTATCACTGTATGTACAAAATTATATGAAATTTGTTCACTTTCTTACAATAATGCATAGCCCAATTGCCAGTAATCATTAATTATGCAAATTACTAATTAAAATATAAAGCTACACCAACAAGCTTTACAGGACATATGCAATTTCTTACTATTGACCTATGTTCCAGCTGACTCATAATATTCATATGTTTACCAAAACCTAATCAGTTCATAGTGTAAGGAAGAAGTGTAGCAAGTTTTTTTTGGTATCGTATCCACAGACAGAGACAGGCACACATACATACATACAGACAAACAGACAGACAAAACAATAACATAACCGTCCCATATGGCTGTAAAAATCAGCAGTGGCTAAACTGTATTGTTGCAGGCTAAATACCAGCAGTGTATATGACTATTAATCTGAAAGTAGTAAGCACTTAGGAGTCATGAATGTCCATATGTATGTATGTATGTATGTATGTATGTATGTATGTATGTATGTATGTATGTATGTATGTATGTATGTATGTATGTATGTATGTATGTATGTATGTATGTATGTATGTATGTATGTATGTATGTATGTATGTATGTATGTATGTATGTATGTATGTATGTATGTATGTATGTATGTATGTATGTATGTATGTATGTATGTATGTATGTATGTTAAGTTCCATGGGGCAAGAGTGTACTATTATGGAAATAATGAAGGTGAAATATTGTCAATTTGGCAATTCTTGGAAATCACAAGAAATTTATGTGATATGAAATCATGAAATGATTAACCAGAACCCAAAGTTTATGAACATGCCTTTATTTACTTGAGTAACATGGTTCAGTTTCCTTCAGACTTTGTAATTTCTAAGTCCTTGAGACTGTTAATTAAAGTATGATAATGAATTGATAGCATCATCATCTTGTATACATCCCCATTAACTTTATTATAAAGGTATTACAACAAGAAACATAGCATTCGATATGGCTGCCCTTACAAGGACTTTTAGAGGACTTCTATATGAGTCTGTCCTTTGTGTCTTGCAGATTTACAACTTTTTATTTACTAAGTGTACACTGTTTGTAAACTTTACTTGTTAATATATACACAAAGTTACAAGTGACTCATCTGACACAATATGAGTCATTGTCACTTGTCTCAGGTGACAAAACAAAACAATATTGGTTGGTAATGTATAAATACAATGTATGGTGTGATCCACAGAGTGTGTATTCACTCTTGGGGTCATTGTAAATTAAATGTATTAATACAATGTATGGTGCAATCATAGACAGTGGAGGGATTTCCACGGAGTGTGTATACACTGTATTAGGGTTATTGTAAATTAGGATTCTCTTAGTTTTTCATCCTTGGACTAATATATTTATTGGACTGAAGTGAAGGTTACTTACTTGGAGTGAATGTAATTTTGACTGTTTCATTGGTACCTCTTTTTAAAACACATGGTTGTTGTGGACATGGATCAACCTCAACCGTTGCTGCTTTCCCACTCTTGGAACCTGATGGTGTGTAAAAACTAGAATGAGTTAATCATATCAAAAATAGACCAAACACACTGCCATTTGACAAGAGTTTTGTGAAACACTGTCTGTTTCTTCCCACAGAGAGGAAGACAGGCTAATATCATACATTTACTGTAGGGATTGGCACTACTAACCTGGCAGCATCGTACATGATCTAAAACATAATTTTTTCTAGATAGGAAAGTAATTGAAATAAATCATACAGATATACTACATGCCTATCAATGACATACTCTGTATTTCATTTTACTAGTACTTGTCTTCTATTAGTATAATAACTTCAAGTTGTAGTTTTAAAGTCTGAAAGGATTCGCACTTGTTTTTTTCTCCTTTACACGCATTGATACAATTTGATTCTGCATACCAATTAAGGTAAACATATTTTTCAATCAGCTCAGAAGTAACATGGAAACATCATTGAAAATTGAATATTCCAAGTCCTCCTTAAAACTGTTGTATAGGTGAATTACCAATTGATAATTATTCAGCAAATCAATGTCTCAATAACTACAATAACTATTGTATTTCAGAATATAATACGGATTTAAAAACAGTTTGTCAAATTATAGAAGTATGAATCACTGCCCTCTCGTGTCTAAACACGACGATTACATGTAATTTGATACTAAAGTGGACTAGAAATTTGACTTGTAAGCATTGTTAATTTCGTGATATTCATTTACGAGGTACATCGCCATCACCTGATCATACTTGGGAGTGTACACTACACGTCACGAGGTATGTCTCACCATGGTCTCATTATAACTGTACAAACAATATTCGGATTATTGCTATATATATTAAAATCTGGTGAATTTAAACTTCCAACTTCTATTTCAGCTCGGATTTAACCGGATTGATAACAATCAACGGCTTGAAAATTGGGTGAATATTTGACACGTTTATCATTGTGTCCGCAAACGTTGTTGATAACCCCAGAAACTTATTGCTAACATCAAAGTTCCGTAAGGTTGCACATGGCAATTTACATTCGGCCACATAATGTCTCCTTTTTGTGTTGTTCTGGACACATCTGTACTCACCGCAATCTTTGAATTTGATTGTCCCACCAACAACCATGGACGAAACACCAACGATACACAAGATACCGAAAATCGCTGTTTTGACCAACATTTTTCAGCGGAGTTTACGCGACGCAGAAGAGTTTGCTCAGTCCAAAGTGCTTCGGGGTGCTCTGCGGAAGGTAAGTCACAGTGAGTGAAGTAAGTGGGCAAAAGTCAGGTGACTACGAGTCACATGAAGGTCTCGTAGTTCACGAGAATATGTACTTACACTAATATGACAGTACTCTACGGTGGAACAGCATCACTGACATGACTTTCCAAGAGTCATATGGTAACCTAATCATTTTCGTGTTACTTAAGAGTCAATTCGGAGAGGCTATGACAACATGTCACCTGGAACTCTCAGAAGTTTGAAAAAGTCTCGCACTTTGCGATATTCAAACAGCGCATGCTCAAAAAAATGATATCGCCATTTTGAAATTTTCAGGAAGAAAGTAATGGCGGCTTATTTATGAATGATGTTAGCACTGATTATCCTGAAGGCTTGCTTAATTTTGTCTCCAACAGCCAAAGTTTGAAATGTTCAGCAAGAAGCAGCATGGCGATGTCAAGAAATCGTCTCAAAAAGTACTTGATCCGAAGAAGGACTCCATCACCAGGTTGAAACACCTTCGCGTCATCCTCGGTGAGTTTCTCGGTTTGCAAGAAACGTGTAACAGTGGTACTGCTCATTGCACCGGCACTGTTTTCAGACACCCACTCGCTACAACAAATGCCAATCACAAACAAATCACGCAGGTGTGGTAGTCGCAACAACTATAAGACATAAAGTGAGGTTTACCTGAAATCAGTGAAATCTTAACTGCCTTTGCATTTATTTGCATTAATCCCTTGCTCCACCTTGCTTTAGGTTATTATGTCATTTGAACTGGCATTGGTATCCTCGAACAAAAACAAGATCGTTGTATTCATTAATTGTGTATAATAACATCCAGTCATGATCAACATTTATTTGTGACTGTACTGTTATGGATTGAGAGTAATAGACATGTCGAGCTTTCAAACACAGAGAAAGAAAGAATGGGGTTTCATTGTGGTCGTTATAGAATTTAGAAACTACATATTATAAGTTAATAATATTATCAGTGTGATACTGTTCATATGATAGTCACAATCAGTGTGATAGTAGCCTATAATCTGATAATTACATATTTTTAACAAAACAACACCCTCTAGGAATAGATGTACCCAGATACTTCATAATGTATTATAAACTGTATAAAAATAACACTACTTGCACTGATAAACCACTCAAAAGGGGCGGCAACAACACAATCCTTACATGATTCATGTATTGTTTCAGGTAGAAACAGTTTAGGTAACTTTGGTAGATTTTGTCTACGTACTACCACTAACAAAACTGTGAACTCTTGTACAATATTGATCAGTATTATTGAAAGGTCAAAGCAGGTACAAATACATTGCAACATAAAAAATAAATCACATAATTTGTATACGTACTGACAGCCCAACCCTCTCTCACCATTTCAAAGTTATGGGATTCGCTCTTGTATTATCCATAACATTGTGTAAATTTTTGTAATATAAGGGTACCATTTATATATTTTTTATGTTCTGAGATCAAGAAAACATGCTAAATGATTTACGGTAATACTGATATTTGTGTGACAGTGTTAAAAATTGTTGAATATAACAGTAATGGTAGTAAACATAGTTCCATCAATCCACCCCGACAATTTATTGGAAATTTGTGTATTCCCTATTGAGTACAAATCAGTGATCAAAGCTATTGATAGCATGCTCCTGTAAGTTTAATACTTGCAGTCTATCAATTGCTGCAGTAAACAAAACAGTAAGTTGTAGAACAATATGTTGGTGATACAGATAGTATCAATAAGCCAGATGGTGTTTTTACATTCTTTCCAAGTCTTTTTCATGAGATGATAGTTTAAAATGAATTTTTTTTTAACATCTTGACCAATTCAGTCTAGACATGCTTGTGTTTGAGAAAATTGTTACAGGAGCCTATTTTGTATTTGCTAAAGTTTGGCAACCCCAGTATCAAAAAAGGAAATTGGTAAAGTTTGACAATACCAGTAACAAAAAGGGAAATCTGTTAAAGTTTGGCAACACCAGTAACAAAGAAGGAAATCTGGCAAAAGTTGAATAGATTTCTATTTAAATGTACTCTTTAACTTTTGTAGACCCCCCCCCCAACTCAGTTTACCTACTCATACTTGATTGTTATCATTGTGTTTGATTTATCAGCATATTGTAACAGACACAATTTCTGCATTTGCAAAGGGTACATGTAGCTAGGCGACTTTACATGTACATTTTGTATATTATAGAGAACTAGCTTTTTAAATCAGTGGCTGCAAAAGTACATTGTGATATACATTAAGAGATCTGTCACAAGAACATGTTATAATGTACATGCCTATACATCAAAGTTCTTCATTTGTCAACCATTAATCAGACCATTTTCATACAAGGTGTATATTGTATAATCTGGTGAATTGTTTGACAACACTCTTAACAAAGTAATTACCTAGATCTAATAAGTGCAGTTTCCAATTACAAATGTACTTAGGTTCAGCCATAAAGGTATTGATTTCAGATAACTAACCTATTAAATTAATTGTAAAATAAAGTATGTGTGTACTGTCTTCAGATGTTGGTATCCATCCTACATTGTACACATGTAGGCATCTTACAAAATGCAAAATGCAATTATACAATGGTCACTTTCATAATTTCATTTATAAATTATATCAAGTCACATATCGCACTGACTAGCCTGAAATCCTTGTTTATAAGTTTTCCAGTCGTCACCTGTTGTTATGCTGATTCACAGTAAGATTAGGAAGTCTTTTATGGATACACAAATTATCACTTTAATAGTCATATATTGTACATGTAACAGTATCCTTTTTGTAACATTCACATGTGTACATATCTATCAATGAAGTGCTGTGTGGGACTCACAGACAATGATAACATTGCTATTCCATTCTGTTATATCAGGAATACATAAAGAATCAACAGTAATATTGTTTCTCTACAGGCAAACAACCCATATTCCTATTTCATTACTTTTAATTTAAGTAAGCAGAACAAATCATATTGAACCAGAAATGATATACAAATGTACTAGTAATCATTATTAAATCCAATGATGTGGTTATTACACTATTACAGATATAAATGCCTGAAGTCCATATGTTTGTACTCAAAGCTATAAAGTATATATTTTGTAACTTATGAAGTGACTCAGGTTATAGATATGTGACCATTTCAAATTATTTGTATACATCTTTCCTATCATTACAGCAATATTTGAATGGTTCAATGACACAATTCATCTAAGTACATGTGTAAATATTGTTTCATACAGTGTTAATGCATAGACCCTCCATATTGGTGGAGGGTCTATGGTTAATGTTATTTTCACTGATGAATGTTCCGAATATCATCACATATAATGTTCAGTAATATTTATTTTAATACTGTGCAAGTACAGTATGTGGTTTTGTGCATGTGAATGTAATTATAAGGAAGGAAAAAATGTATGTTTTATAACATATGTCCCATTAATTTACTGTCGTAATGTATCATTGCTTTCTCTTTCATCATCATTTAGTAATATGGTACTGTGTATATTAATTCACAAAAAAGAATGTGTGGTAACCTAATTTACTCTTATTACAAAAACATGAGCTGTCTGTAGAACAGATGCTACCTTAAATTTGAGGTCAAAATTCAACAAAATACACTTGTGTAATTCAGTATGAATGAAAGTATGTGTTATACATAGTAACAAGTTTTCACAGCTGGTCAGTTGTATAACATCACCACTTGCACAGATCCATTGACCTTGCTGACACTTAAGGTCATTCACTGACCTGTAAATACACAAGAGTGGCTTACTTTAGATCACAGATTCATCAATATATTTTCTCATAACATTTTTCTGTTGCAACCACCATAGTATAATGTTTTTGACCATGTCATAATGAGCCACACGCATATAAACCATGTGGGTGGTATTCATTGTATATGTGTATATATAGATCATGTAGATGTATACCATGTATACACTGTCACTGCCTTTAATTTATCTGTCTGTCTGTCTGTCTGTCTGTCTGTCTGTCTGTCTGTCCAAATGGGAATGCCAATAACATGTACACTGCATTGTACCTGTCACTTAGTCCCCCCCCCCCCTTCATCCTTGCACTGCTGTTCAATAAA
Source organism: Glandiceps talaboti (assembly GCF_964340395.1). NCBI lineage: Eukaryota > Metazoa > Hemichordata > Enteropneusta > Spengelidae > Glandiceps > Glandiceps talaboti. The sequence goes on along the minus strand of NC_135550.1, from coordinate 31,158,108 downwards.
TGCAAATGTTTCATGTGAGGATAGCTTAAACTTTAAGGTTAATCAGAATAGCCTAACATGCATTGTAAAAACATACACTTAATTCTAGTACCAGCACTCACTTACAGTCTCCAGACATGTACATATATACAAGTTAAAACAATCTGGTCTCAATGCCTTAATTAAACATGTACAACTAAGACTAGTCTGTAAGATACGACATTTGTGCAACGCTGTTAGCCAGCACAAGGTTGAAAAGCCTGATAGGGCTGAACAACACAATGTATCTTACAGTCTAGACTAAGACTGTTTGTCATAATGTTGCTTTCAAAAGGAGACAGTAGCCAGCTTCCCTGTAATGTCACCACCATTCAATACATATATTGCTACAGACTGTGACATATAATTAGCCATATACATTTTTGTAAATGTACTTGTATATTGTCAGTGCTTTGGTCTTTGCAGTATTCAAAGTAATGGCAAACATCTACTTCATGTGCTAGTTTACTAAATCAATTTAAACAGTATCCATCTATATTTGACAAATGACAGGGAAACAAAGCTACTTGGCTCTACACACGTACATTGTATTCTGAAGGCAATGAATCAAAGTTCTACAAGGGAGTGTCTGTCTGCTACATTTTGTAAATGTATGGCAAACAGTATAAATGGTTGTTGTTTGCAAAAGTGGGAATTCAAGTGGGTATCTAACATTAAAACTGGCTTTGTATACAGCAGGAAATTTTATTTGAAATTCTTGATCTCAACCTCAGTTTTTGTATCAGGTTTTAAAGATAAAGGAATACTACTTTGATTGCAGCAGTTACATGATAATGTAGACCTGTGTCTTCAGAATTGTTTGCTGCTAGTTAATGTTTGCAGTATCACTATCAATTCCTATACTAGTATGTAGTTAATTTGTCACCCAGTATATGTTAGAGCTTTCCTGGTTTTTTGCTTTGGTTTTTTGGTAATACACTTGTCTCTTCTTCTGACTTATCTTTGTTTAGTAGTATTAGTAGCCTTAGGGTTACCCTACTGTATATTGGTAAAAGGTCACTGAACATCTTGAGTTCATCCAGATGAAAAAGAAGGTTGAACTCTCTAGCTATGTACAGTGTGAAATGGTTACATATTATGAAGTCTGTCTTTTTCCTGTCTATAGTATAAATTGCAATAATTAAAATCAAACATCCTTGATTTGTTGATTGATTTAAGTTATTTTGAATTAATTTGTTGGCACTGTCTTCTAAAACTAAAAGAGGCATTTATGTAAATGCCAGTGAACTATTCATACTGTTACAATATTGAAATACAATACTAAATGGTGTATTATGTAAATGGCTTATGTCATTCATCTGGCCAGTATTTGAAAGACAAGTAGCTAGTTATGCCAAATTTTGAAATGTCAAAACACTCGCAGTGTTCAGTAACTCTGACTGACACCATATATATACAGTTAATAGAGAATTCTTTGAATTAATATGGTTGCTTTTTTCATTGTTGTAATGTGTGCATGTAGGTCTCAACCTTTATCATTAATATTCAACACTGTGAAAACAAATATATGTGGATAGGATAATAAGTGATTAGTAAATACTTGTAATGGTTTGATATTACCAGGGTTCAACTCCAATCCAACATACAAAGACGTGCTGCACGTTTCATCAATAATGACTATAGAAGGGAAAGCAGTGTCACCACCTTGTTAAAGGAACTTAAATGGAAACCACTGTCTGAGCGAAGAAGAGAACAACGACTTCAGCTCATGTTTAGAATCATAAATGACCTAGTTGCAATCCCTGCTGAAACCCATGTTAAATTCAACCAACACCCAGGAAATCACATTTAAAAACTTTACTGATACAAGCATGTAAAACAGACACTTTCAAACATTCCTTCATCCCACAAACTATTATTGACTGGAATCACTTACCTGATAACTTGGAACTTGCACAAATTTAGATCAATTTAAATCTGGTTTATCAGAAATACCAACTCATTATGACTAGAGACTGCACACCTGCAGGATTACTGCTCAATTTTTTAGTTACTCTGCAGTATTATACAGATACAGATACAGAGAACCCAACCCAATATCTTAACAAGAGGATACTAAATAGAGTACAGATACCTCTGTCATTGCAGGGTAGTTCTCCTAATAAGCCAGTGACTACAAACAAAAACAAAAACCATTACTTCACTTGGCCAGGGTGAGAACATAACCTCTGTCCATCCTTGTTGTGTTTGAGGCTGTATACCCTCTGTTAACCAAATTTTGTTGTTGTGGGTCAAAATGATAAAAAAGGGTTCACTAAATTTTGGTGCGTCACTAGAAATTGTGTGCGTCAGTGGTGCATCACATTGGCTCAGAGGCCGAGGACACACTGGTTGGGGGAATATGTACGTAATGTTTGCTTGTATGGATGATCTGCATTTGATGGTCCCAAAAATTTGCAATATTAGTCTGTGCATCTTTGGACGTTCAAAATAACAAAACAGTGGGAATCTAAATTAGAAACATGAAAATTTTAGTATCTCTTGTTCAGCTTATGAAGGATTATGATTATCAAGATTGTGACGGAACATAGTAACTCAGTTTTTAAAAAAAAAATGAAAATTTGACAAATAAACAGTAAACTGAGAGAAAAGTTAAACGATGTCTTATTCTAAGCTGATGAATATCATTTCATTATAGTTACTAAAAGTATTGTCAATAAAAACACAGACTATTCTTCAAGTGGCCATGCATTGTACTTGTATAGGCCATGTGCATAATTTATTGTATGGTTTTTGACAAACATTTCAATTTTATACTTGTAATGTTATAATTTATATCTTCACAGGACCAATCTGAAACTGTTGGAAATCTTGACTAAACTTTAATTTCTCATTTCTCATTTCTCTCCTTGCTGTTCTTCCAGAACATTCAGAAGCAGTTGAATCCAAGGCTTTCTTTGAGCAATACTACTCCCATGTCTATCAGGTGTTCTATGACAATTTCATATCAGTAGAGGCTGCCTTGAAACAGAAAGTACACAAAGCACAACGAGAAGAACTGGATGGTATTTTATTTGTCTTTGAGGTATGTATGATATGTTTACATGTAGATATTATACACCATTTACTTTCAATCGAAGCATCAACCATTATATGGTGGATTGACTTGCATATCACAAATGTGAAATTTTATATACTTCTTACTGGACATCTGTCACTTTACAGAATACATTTAGTGCATATATGTATATACACACACGGCATTAAAAATAAGGTAATGTGAGATACAGAGAAAATGCATTAAATCAGTTATTTGGAGGACATAAAACATAACCCCTGGCATAAAAGAAGCATAGTGGTAACTGAAGAAAATTAGCTTTTGCAAAAAATAGGTGAAATTCAATGAAAATGTTTACATTCACAAGTCCTATCCATGACAGTTACAATTGTTATTGTCTGTTAATACTCATTCATGTGTAATGTTGTGCCATTAGCCAAGCTTGGTTTAAGAAAACTAGGAAGTCTGTATGAAAGAGAAATATGTGTTGTGACGTAGGAACAGTAAGCCATGATTTCTGCAGAATGAAGTGATTCCTTTAAAAGTTGTACAGATCTGTAGGTGGTAAGCCATAGCAAGATAATAGTGTAGATCTGTAGGTGGTAAGCCACAGCAAGATAATAGTGTAGATCTGTAGGTGGTAAGCCATAGCAAGATAATAGTGTAGATCTGTAGGTTGTAAGCCACAGCAAGATAATAGTGTACAGGAGGTAATCCTTTACTGTGTCTTGCTGACTTCAATGCAGATTTGGTGTGATTGAGTGTGAAGTAGGCATAGAGTCACAAAATAAATTAGTTCTTTTGGTCATAAACTTTGCTGACGTACATTGTAAAGTGGTACTTCCCCTTCAGGTGTTTTTTTGACATTTTTACTAAAACCAACTCTGATTTGCTCATTACCATCCCATAATGCATGTTGATTTGATTCTGTGTATGTAGGTTTAAGTATCAAATGGCATGCCCTAAGGTTGGATGCATGCTGTCGCTCTATGGACTGGAGTGAGTGATGTCTCCAACCCATGATTTATTCAGACTCTGTATTTCTTTATAAACGTATAACAAACTTAGTACATTTTTTTCATTTCTGCAGATATGCTGTTAAATATCAAAGATACTAAAACAAATGTCATGTTTCATTATTGCTCAATTATAATGATTATTTGTTGTCATATTTCCATCCAAAATAAAGAACCCCCCCCCCCCTAAAACAAATGTCACGTTTCATTATTGCTCAATTATAATGATTATTTGTTGTCATATTTCCATCCAAAATAAAGAACCCCCCCCCCCCATAAACAAATGTCATGTTTCATTATTGCTCAATTATAATGATTATTTGTTGTCATATTTCCATCCAAAATAAAGAACACCCCCCCCCCCCCCCCCCCCCCCCCCCCCAATAGTTTTACTTTTTTATGCTGCTGGCATAAAAATGCAATGTTGTTACAAGGGTTAAGAATCTTGGTAACAGGAACGGGAAAATTCGTTACAACTAGTACAGTTTACCATATTGTGAGCCATACTTTTGATGGGGAACTGTTTGGCTTACTCATGGTTAATGACATTTCTACTTCAAAACACCACTTGGGTAGAATTTACCTATTAATTCTGTCCTTACCAAACACATGAAAATGGTCTCCAAAAATGCTTTTGTGCATTGTACCAGTCTAAAGAAATGTAAATCATAAGATGATTTGGGAGATTGTAATCCTTGAATAGAAGCATAGAAATAATTCCATAAGGAGAAGGGAGAGAATTACGTACTTGTTGGATTGTTTTGTACTGGGTAGTGACTATTAACTGATTGATTGTATTGTAACTGCATTAGTAGTGAGTGTTACAAATTCTTGCCTTTCAGTCATATATAGCACTTAAATTGATTCATATATGAATTAGATTGAATTCAAAAAGAGCTAAATAATTAACTCATTAAGTCTCAACAAGGGTTTGGTGTAAGCTTTATGATTTTTTTGTTTGCAATAGACATGCTAGAGAATGTCACTCATTGCTGCTAATGAATTTGTAATGAATGGATGATCAGTTTACAGTATACCTGTACACTATGATGTTGATTGAAATGATTATGTGAAAGTTACCAATGAAAATATCAAATGCAGAGATGAATTGAGAGAAAAACACATACGTTTGAATACTTTCATTTCAGGAAAATGGCTAGTATATATAGTGTTATTGGTAAAATTTGTGAGTCTGTGGGGGTTGGGTGGTTGGGTAGGGTGGGGGGAGCAATTCTGGTAGAATTGGCATAGTTACCCACATACTTGTACTTTACCATAACTTCTGTTGGGGGGAACCCTGGTGAAATGAAATGGTGAAATGGGGAATTTAGATACAACTGGGACTTACACTAAAGCCATGACTTTGACATCCAAACATTACATACTTTATACCTCATTTGGAAACCAGCATTCAATAAAGACCTGTTGGAATTTAGAAATATACTAAGATGATGACCTGGATCATTTGTTTTTCTTTGTTACAGAAAATTTTAGTACTTTTACCTGATTACATTCATGAAAGATGGCAGTTTCACAGCATAGGTAAGATTTCAACCTTAGTTGAATAACAATCCTCTGTAATTTGACCTCAAACCAACCCTCCATATCGCCTAGCAACACTGTATTGTGACCAACTTGAAAGAACAGTCTAATTGTTATCCATCCAAACTGATCACATAACATACACATATTACTGAAGGCAGGTTTGTAACATGGTGCCTCCATCCAACACCTTTGAAAGAGAGAAATTTTGAGAAGGTAGGATTTGGAACACCTAGATTAAAATCTGGTCACCAATAGCCAAAGATGAGCAGGGGAAGTATAGACTGCTTGCCTGAGCCCTGGGATCAAATATTCATAAAATTGTCAACACTACAGCCATGGATGAGTATGTGTGGTGGTGGTGATGGTGGTGGTGGTGGTGGAGGTGGGGTCACATGTACATTGTGTGTGTGTGTGAGTGTGTGTGTGTGTGTGTGTGTGTGTGTGTGTGTGTGTGTGTGTGTGTGTGTGTGTGTGTGTGTGTGTGTGTGTGTGTGTGTGTGTGTGTGTGTGTGTGTGTGTGTGTGTGTGTGTGTGTGTTTGTTTGTTAGGGGAAGGGGTGTTTGAACTCCTTGTCTGAGCCCTGGGATCAAACATTTATAAAATGTTGTCACCACTATAACCATGGATGAATAAGGAGGTGGATGGGTGGAGGTGTGTTTAGACTGCTTGTGTGAGCCCTGGGATCAAACATTTTCATAAAATTTGGTCACCAATAGTCAAAGATAAGCAGATAAGCAGGGGAGAATAGAGTGTTTGTCTAAGCCCCAGGAATCACATATTCATAAATAATGTAAAATACTTGCATCCTGCATAGTAAACAATAAATCTAATCCATGTTCTATTGTCAATTTTTTGGTCTCCATGTAATTGGATTGACCAATTTACAATGCAATTCAATAATATACTGTGGTTTCCTTCAATTATTGATGCATATTTTGTACTGTGAGGGAAAAATTTAATTTCCTTATTTTCAGTAAACTTTTATTCATAAAAGGAAAAAGCTTGAGTAGAGTATGTTTTGTTGTATCAGTGTTTAGTATCGGTTTACATGTATGCGTGACTTAAATGTGAATGTAAAATGGGGATGGAGTGCCCCCCTGAACTAGTCAAATAACTATTGTGTTTATTACGGTGTTGAGTATACTAATAACTTGATAAACAAAACATGATGATAGTGATTCTACAGGTACATGTACTTGTATATTTGACCAATGCATACATTCAAACACATATTCCCCCATAACACTGGTATGATGTATTATAATGAAATTGATATCACCTGTAATTTATGTTGGTCATATTAACGTATAAATACAGAGTTCAAGGCAGGTGATGTCAATGTAGAATATTTTTTCAAGGTGATACGTACAAAGCAGGCCTGAAATGTTTACAAATATATATCATTACAAATATTGCTAATGACAAACACCGTTTCAGTTCAAAGCAAGTGGTGTAAGTGCAACTACATGTAAAATGTGAGATTTTAAGGTAATAAGTATATAACAGGTATGAAACTGTCACGAATATGTAAAAAGCTCATGACAAACACAGTTTTGCTGGTAATTCTGAAATTGAAACTTGGTCTACTTTATCCTAGAAAAGACTCTTTACCATGATGGCTGACTAGCATACAATGAGGCAATTCATAAAATGGTAATGAGAACACTTGGCTGCCGTACATGTATACAGTGATAGAGTGTATGCTTGAATTATGGCAGTCAAGCTGTTCACTTGTACCTATATTAAGCTTCCTAGTCTGCCTTCCAGCCACAGAAAAGACAATTGTGTGTTGTCTGGCCGTATTGGCTGTCTACTGTTGTATGCAGAGACTCGCAGGATTTATACCTTGTTACCTATTATATGTCAAAAATGTATCCATGTACATGGACCTTTATGGACATACGTGTAGAAAGGAGTTGCACTTTAATGTATATTTGTCTTTGTATACATATGTATAGAAATGAAATTGCCCAAATGTACTTTACATTATTGCCTTATTTTAGTCATTGTACAAATATTGGCATTGCAATAGGAAAAGTCAATAACATCTAATGAGTGAAATTTATTGAGTTGTGTATTCAGCTAAGTTTAGCATTATATAATTAATATGTGACATATCGGAATATGAACTTATAAAATGCATTGGCTCATTGTCAGGAATTTCATCATTTGGTGAACGACTGTGTATAATGTACAATGTACATGTAGGTTGCATAGGTGCCGACACAATGATAAATATTTGTGAAGTGACAAATTAGCGTAGGCTACATACCATCAAATGTCAACCCAAATTATAGTAGTTAATGAAAGAATTCCATTTTTCAAATAATTGTCTATTTTCATAACAGTGTGATAATTTATAACCTTTTCTCATTACTTGACATTTGTGAGAATAAATATTTCAAATGTCAACTGTGTAGAATTTGAAGAAAACTCTCAAACTGAGTCGGCTGTTGTCCTGCAAATTATTTATGCAGACATTTTGCTTGGACTGTTTCATCTTTTACAACTACACCTAGCAACTATATTCATGTATACACATGTACATGTATTTTAAAGAAAAAATGTTCCAATCCTTTGGGTGTTACCAGCCACCCTCCATATTATCAGGTCAGAGGTTATTGTGTCAAAGGTCACATATTTAAATCATTATAGAGCAAAACTGAATAGTTCATGTTGATTGATTTGTTTGTTTGTTACATTGTACCATAATTCTATACCAGCTGGGTCTTTTGACTTCTTTTAGGCATTCTAAATGTCACTGTCCTAACTAGAAAGTCAAAGTTTTTAGTACGTGATGTCCAAATAAGTACTTAAAATATTTGCATTGCTCACACCACCACTATCAGGGTTGCAGTCTCAGAACTAGGTGTTCATACACTTTAGATATCCTTGTAATGGTTATGATAAAAATGATGCCAATATCATCACTATATAGTGTAAGATATCTCCAATTGGAAATGTTGAATTCATATTCACTATTGCGTGACGACCATGCATTCACTGTCACTTGACTTTCGGTGTTCTGTGTGGAATTTTTGACGCTTTCCCTGTGACATGAAATATACAGTTCAAAGACTACAATGTATACAACAATGATATTTTGTTTGTTTGACAATAAATTTTGCATTGGAAATACCTGTTATAGCTGGATTTCTAGTTGTCTGCTAGGTTTGTTTACAAGGGATGTGCAATGATCACTTGATACAACAAGCAAAAATACGGCTGTTGATGAAAAATATGCCTGCATATCTGCAGGGCTCTCGACCAATATCTTTCTTCAACATCTATGATTACAGTGAACAAAATCACAAACTTCTTGCAAACATTTAACTTTTAATAAAAAAACAACCAGAATTATGGATTTAGAAAGTTGCATATATTATCTATTACAGGTCGACTTATGAAGAAATTGTTGCACCCCGGCAATGCCTTGAAGGTAAGTTGTATATTGTATAAACCCTTCACCATGGAGGGTCTATGATTGTATTAAACATGTGACATTTATATATGGACTACAGTGCTTTATTTCTAAGTGAACAGAAGGTCCCATGGAATTAAAGTCCTCATGAAAATTTCATAAATGCCACTGCATCATTTGTAGAGATTTGAAACCTTCTTTGTAATGAATGCTGCTTATCCAATTTTAAATTGGTATTACAAAACATGTTTATGAAGAGAACGTCAAAAGATGATTAGTTGTAGTAAGGCTATATCTTCCCCATTCTCTGCTTTAGTTTACTAATGTATTTATATTCCCTTTCTTCAAGATAAGTGTATTAAAAAAGTATTCTCACAAGAGCTGAAAAATAAAGAAGTATGGCCGTTCACTGTCCCCAGTGATGACTATTCATTTATATCATACTTGTCTGTAATCAAATTTATGTTTTGAAAAAGTAGTCAGTTTTGACAGTAGACTTTCATGCCATTCCTTATTCATGTACAATAAATCAAAGCAACTTTTGTTTCCATTAATACTTCTGTCACCATGGCAACTCCTCCTACTGTGGTTTCCTATTCATACTCTTAATAGTATATGATACTTTAAAAGCAGTATCAATATCTAAAGCGGCTGCAGTAGGTCTGTGTAGAACTGATTGCGTATGTTCTTGTATTTAGTGGTTAATTAATTGATCAAGTAATTGAATTATTACCATCTAAGCTGTAAAGGGAACGCAGAGGAGGACTAATGTGCTATTATAGGTCCATGCTGAGGATAATAATTGTGATAAAGTGGTTGAGTACAGTCAGAAACATAAATTGGAAAGAAACCGTGTTGAAATCTTGTTCTCCACTTTTCGAGATTGCAGTATTCAAATTGATAAAAACCATAATATTGATCTAATTATGAATACGCTTGTACACTATATAACATTTTGACCTTTCAAAGATTTTAGCTGTTACAAAAAGGAAATTAATACGTATTAAATTCTGTCACAGGCAAGTACAGATATTTAATACAAATTAAGTGTATAATGAGCAGAAAGACCATAATGCATTGTATCAACTATTTAACCCAGCAAGTACAAAATCTCTCAAAAAGCACTCAGAACTTAGTATTTCAAAGATAATGCTTGCAAAACTTGTTCAAAGGATGTTGACTCTATTTATTGTACATGTTACTTACAAAATGTGCACTCTGTTTGAACCTAAGTCTAGTGCTATCATACAGTCTTCTTAACTTCTTCACCTTTATACCTTACAGCTCCGGAGGGAAGGCATCCGTCTGTTTCTACTCTGGTTCCAGGCACTTCAGGAGCATGCAGATGAGGAATGCTACCTGATCTATGCAACGCTGATTCCCGGATTTCCACATCCTCAAGGAGCCTCTGGAATTCATACCCTGGATAGTCTTATTAACAACTCAGCTAGGCCACCTTCTAGTGTCTTCCTAGATTGTAAGTTTGTACAAGACTTTCCACATTTTGAATTCTTTTAACTAGTCTCAGCTAGGCTGCCTTCTAATGTCTTCCAAGATTGTAAGACTTCTTATTTTGCATTCTATTAATGTAAATCTCCACAAAGCTGCCTATAAATTGTAAAAAAATTCACATCTTGACATACTTTAGCCATATCTTTGCAAATACTTATTGTGACTTTTGGTTGTGGAGGCTAATGGAAATGCTTGTGTTTCTACTCTATCATGAGTGAATTACACTAAATATATGCAGATATGAATGATATCACATACATGTACATTATAAGATAGGAAAAAAGAGTATTAAATATATTTAAAAAATAACTCCAATGTGATCATGAATGTTATTTGGCCCCTTGGTGCTGAAGGTATTTTGGAAAATGATAACATAATGTAAGACCAGCAATAGAAGTATAGAAAATGATAACATACATGTAAGTCCAGTGATGGAAGTATAGAAAATGATAACATACATGTAACACCAGTGATGGAAGTATAGAAAATGATAACATACATGTAACACCAGTGATGGAAGTATAGAAAATGATAACATACATGTAACACCAGTGATGGAAGTATAGAAAATGATAACATACATGTAACACCAGTGATGGAAGTATAGAAAATGATAACATACATGTAACACCAGTGATGGAAGTATAGAAAATGATAACATACATGTAACACCAGTGATGGAAGTATAGAAAATGATAACATACATGTAACACCAGTGATGGAAGTATAGAAAATGATAACATACATGTAACACCAGTGATGGAAGTATAGAAAATGAATAACTACATATGTTATATGATGAATCAGTAACAGACAAGGTTTTTGGACATTCTTGTAATATTTTACATTCTAACTTTACCATTTAGACAGAGTTAATCCAGTTTTGCTCAAGTTGTAGTTATTACTTGTATACAAACAAATATCCCTTTGAGAAAGAGAGTTACATATTAACTAATCCTGTCACAGCCATTATCTTTTACATGGACTTGACCTGAAGAGCAGGTTAACTTCTCAACAAGTACGGCACATATAGTATCATGATAGTGATGGCGTTAGGCTTTATGCTGTCAATGCCGCTATGAATGGACCATTGACCAAAATCACTTCTCCATGATTATGAGCTTACCCAAGTACAAGATTAAATTTTGAATGTGACTAATTAGTAAATGAGTTTCAAATATTAGATTTTGTTTGAATCACTGAAAACAACTAAGATATTAGTCCTTTTCTGAAAGAGTCTGTTTATTTTTTTCTACAATTTACGTTAGTATTTTTTGTCATGTAAAATTGATGTCTACATTTCAAAAAGACATTGTTATCGAGGATGTTATAATTGTTAGTTAAAAACAGTTTACATGTAAGTACTTTATGACACTGCCACTATAGAAGTACACACAGAAATATGAAATATGAAGAAATCTATACTGTTTTGTACAGTGTACAGCATATGAGAAATGTGTGTTACAGATAACATTAAAAGGAACAGTGTGTGATTTTAAAATAAGAATATATTCACTTTCTTGTCACTCCTGTGCATCTAGTGTCACAGCATGATGAACATAGTTATTACATAGTGTATATTTTAAGAGTGTACAAATTGATTGATTGTTTCTGGAGTGGATATTGCACTTGAAAAGAATGATTTAATGTTTGCAAATACGTCACGTTGAGAACTCTATATGGGTCTTTCAAGTAAAATTGATGACTGGTTACTGTTCTTATGCATACAAATAGTAGTGAAAATTGATGTATATTGCATTGGCTGACCCATTCTTTCAAAATAAAGTATACACTCTAGAAATGCACAAAGATTTGTAATTTCCAAGTCCGGTATTGAAATATCCTAAAGCGTGCAATTATACAACGTGTTGTACTTATTGATGCTAATTTCCTGAAAAATCTGATTTCTTATTGTTTGCTTCCATGATTTTGTTACCAAAATTTATGAATTCCATTGATTGTGCAGAAATCACAGTTCAGTGAAGTGTAAATGACATTTTGTGTGAATACTGTTTTATCTCTGAAATAAGTATGTATACATGTACATGTTTAGCAATATATTTCATCGTTATGGTTACTTTTACAATTGTTCATAATACTGATAACTACTTGTGTTAAAATCATGTCTCATTGACAGTAAATAAGGGACTGTGTACATGTACAAAAAGTAGTCGGAAATACGTGCAGATCACTATGAATGCAATAAATGAATTTATGTTATAGTCTGGGTTCATTTTAGACATAAAGGTATTGTAAATACAAGTCAGAAAATTATTGACAATAATCCCATTTCATAATCATCCCAAATTGTAGAACTGTCCTGACAGTGCTGACAAAAATTTAGGATAATTTTCAATAACATTCTGCCTCTGTAAGTAGCAATAGTTATATAACTATAACTGTATGCTGAATATGTGGTGTACTTCAGTATGTTCACCTGGTTACATTTTTATATTAGCAAACATTCATTCATTTAGATTTGATTTTGTTGAATTAATGAGCCATCCCGTCAATGATTCACTGATGTAGATGACAGTGGTTGGATGAAAAAGTTGATGGAAACAGCAATTCACATTTCCTATCTTTTCTGTATTCGACATACTGATAGGGTCCCCATTCTTGGTGGCAACTCTGCATCAACATTTACAGTTGACTTTAAAATGCCACTGTATCTGTTCAATATTGTTGTAAGACACATGGAGATGCTATGCTCGAATTCAACTAATAGCTCATTGTACGGCTTATATGATCTCAACAATTTTTTGTGTTGTTTTGTTTGTCCCCAGTTACTGCAACTGCTGTCACCCCTGTAGAAATCACCCCACTCATAGCACCACAATCAGGAGAAAAACAACCAGAAAATGTGACAAAGTTTTTATTGGAGGCTGTTCTCCACTTTACAGTTACACAGGTAAGCTACAAATACCATCCACCATTATTGGAGGCTGTTCTCCACTTTACAGTTACACAGGTAAGCTACAAATACCATCCATCATTAAATCCTGACTCATGCCATAATGGAATTGTATTGTAATATGTATCAACAAATATATTTGCATTATGTGTAAGCATTTTGAATACAAAAATGTGTCACTGAGTGAATCATTACAAAGATAGTGAGTAAGCTCTGAAGTTTGACTGACAGAAATCTAACTGTCACTCAAATAATAATTACATATAATCTATGTATTCAATTGTATGATTAAAACGAATGGCTTTTAATCTGCTATTAGTCATCTGTTTTTATAAACAATTAAGTTTCAGACAACCTTTTCTAAAAGGAATTCTTAGTCATGTCTAGACAGAATTGTTCTTTATTTGTTAGCTTTTGTTCTGCAACGTTTTTTAGATCTACTGCATAATAATGAATGTTTGGTAATGATATGGCATCATACATTATACTTAACTCTTTTTACAACAGCACAAACTAACATCTGATTGATGAGACTGTTTTTCTGTCAATAATTTCCTCATCATTCATGTGTCATATTAACAGAGACTAAATTGTCACTTTAAGGTCAAGTTACTTTGCAACACATGAAACATTTGCAAGTCACGAGGCCATCTTGTACATGTGTAGACATATAAAGGTTACAAGGTCAATTATAAAGTTGAAGTCTTCTAGTGGCAGGAACTTAGAAGAAAAGTTATAAAATTACTCTGCCAATAAAATGACTGAAAACTTATGGAAAGTAAAACCAAATTCAAGTTGATTTTCGTTCACCGTAATATTAATTTTCCAACTTCACCATTTGTATATTAAAGTTAGGATTTAAATGATATTCAATGAAGATCAAACGTTTGTAAACGTTGTTTCAATTCAATTCAATTCAATAACTTTATTTATCCCAAATGGGCAATTCATTTTGGCGGACAGAACATACATCAAATATACACATCAAATATAGATGGAAAATAAGAGGCAACAGACTGGTACAAAGAAAAAAAAACATGATAAGAGGTTACAGAACATTAAAAACAATTCTTACTACAAAATGAGTATCTAAAATGTCTTATTTAAAAGCCGCAGAGTGGATGGAATAAAAGAGTTCTTATGATGGTTTGTCCTGCAAGTTGGGCATCTAAGACGTCTTCCTGATGGAAGGAAATCAAATTCATTTGTTAAAATGTGGTCTGTATCTAAAATTGAACGAGCCTTTCTCACGATTTGTTGATTGTAAAATGACAAAAGACTTCTTTGTGGTACGCCAATAATTTTTGAACTTATGGTGACAATTCTTTCCAGAGAATTTCTGTTCTTCAAATTTAAATTACAAAACCAGCAGATAAGAGAAAAGCTTAGTTTGGTGAACTCATTAAATTTTATGGACCTACTGTACATTGTATATACTGCTCTTAAACAAGCCTAAGGGGGCAACTCAAAAAGACTAGGATGGAACAAGCTGACTATATGCAGTTCACGATTTAGAGGAATATTCTGTTGTCTCTAGCATATCAGTTGAAAAACTTTACAGGTATTTGTTATACTTGTAAATAAGCCCCTGTCTGATTTGCCACTTGTATAGTTATAGATAGCATTTACTAAAACATTGAAAATGGAAATGTTTATTGTTTTATTTTCAGATCACTAAAATGGAATGGAGAGATCCAGAAAGGAGAGAGAAGAGTTTTATCTTTTTATTTGAAAATTTTAAAAAGTATTACCTGCCAGACATTTTTCCAAAGTTTTCAACTCAAACAAGCCTTTATGATCCTGTTTTAGGTAAATATAGAGATTTATTTACACCTACTTTGGTGTATTTTTACATACAAAATATGAAATTTTAGATTTATAATTTTCAAACTAGGTAAAATTACGGTGAAAGGGAGAGCTGCAATACAAGGGAAGTGTATGTAAGGATCATTATGTAGAAGACACAGGATATTAGTGCATATTAAAAAGAACATTACCTGAACCAACCTTAATATATATGTACCAGTATGATACATGTTATTCTTGTATTTATCTTCAGATGTTCCTGAATTTAGATCCAAAAGTTTGGATCAGACAGATAGTGTACGGAAGGATCCCATAGTTGCTTGCAGAGTTAGTGTAATCAGATGGGTAGTAGCATTTACAATGAACAGAGGAAAACCCCAGCAAAGAACAAGGTGTGTAGATGCAAGCTTTATTTGTAATAAAAGAAATATAACCACTTCAGCAGTAATTAGAAAAGGTTTTATAAATGTAAGCCTGTCCAGAACCCACTTTGGAGCTTTCTTGAACTTGTCCTTATATCACCTGCATTTGAACACAAACAGGTAGTAGTGGTGGCGCCTTGCTATCCTGTATTTGAAATACATGGACATTTACTGTACCCCAGACAGTCTGTGTGTTTTGCTTAGGTTGGTGAACCCTGGTAACAGAAAAGGAGAAATGGGTCAAAAATTGCATAGATTCTCATGCAATCTACCATTATTTTGTTTGGGAACCCTGGTAAAATTACTTTGGAACCCCAGTAGATTTTTACCTGTTTACCACCCTTAACAAAAACACTGGGTTGTGTTCACTTGTACCACACTGACTTTCAGTAGTTGGCCATTTTGATGGTGGCTCAGTGATTAATTGTTTTACGAGAGAAGAAATCCAGGATCAGTTATTTTTGAACATTGCACGCCTGAAAACTTATTGTCATGGATTGCCTATTATTCTTAACCCATGAAAGAAAAAAATATTAAGTAATGTCTTGTTATTCTGAAATCAATTGGCCCAGAGACCCAAGGCTATTTGGCTCATCATACTGATAAACAACATATAGCCAAGTGTATGGGCTAAAAATTCAAAACTTACTACTACATGTATTATTCTGTTTTTCTGACAGTGTTGGGGATGATAGCACACTGAAGAGAGATGATAGTCGTGATGTGGTTGACAACAATAGAATAGGAGATAGAGAAGAGAATAATCCACCAAGTAATTCTAGTACTTTAACCAGTCAGTCTGATAGAGACACTAGTACATCCAGTATAAGTAGTATGGAAGAAAGTCAGCTTCACACCGATGCTGAGATTGTAAGAGATGCATTCTATGCTAACAGAGACAATGTCAACTTTGTCCATGAGATCTTCAGACAGGTAAGGAAATGAGTCAAAAACTTGAATTTGAACTAGACCCAGTCAAGTCTAGTCTAGTTGTTAAGCAATACATGTTATTTGAAATGATGTGGTCGTAATTTTCAATATTTTCTGCAGTAAAAAAGTACAAAAATAGTTTGAATTTCTGACCAGTGTCACTGGAACTTAGAAGTGGCATTATATTTCTATGTCTACTTCTGAATGCCCAACATATGCAAATTTTCTTTAATTTGTTCACTTTTGTTATAAAATCAATTTGCTAAAAGATAATGATAAAATCAAAAAATGATTTTTGATACACACTTAAAAGACGGTATGTAACATAGACAGCAAAATTTGTACTATTTCCTTCAAGTTTATATGTCTATGTTTTGTACCATTTAGAATTCAATGTATTGATAATCTTCCAGGTCCCAGTAATGACATTGACTCCTGTTAGAACAATGTCCACCCTGCAGAGAATACAAATCCAGTTTATGCTAGGAAGTCTACCTCGATTTCTATCCCTATAAGCCAAACCCTATGGTTACTTCCAAGCTGGTGTACAAATGTTTCCACCAACTGTTCTACATTCTTGCCAAAATACAGTATAGAATTATTTAATCTAATGCAAACTTTTTCTTCCTCAGGGGTTCTTACTCAATTTTAATGATGCAGCAGCAATGAGAAAAGTAGTTAGAGTGTACCAAGACTGGATACAGGTAATTACAACACCAATAGATACTTAATTTTTTTCACAATCTATAGTCTAACAAAAGTTGTCTTCTGTGTAGGTTTGTAGATGATAATACAAACAGTATCAATGTACAATCTCATGTTCATTTGCATTAGGTGTGATTCTAAATATAAGCAATGGAGAAGTCAAATCTGAAAGTAATTCTTGGATTTTCTGAAGTGATAGCTGCATAAAATCTGAGAAGTGCTTTCAAAATTAAACTGTTGGAATTAGATTTGGCTTCTGTATCAGTTGTTTGTTTCAAGATAATACCATATGCCTCAAGCTTTCTACTTAAAAGTTGCCTTTGACATTTTCTACACAGATTTTACATAGTCATGATTACTATGTCTATCTGTAGTAAAATATTAATCTTATAACAACATTTGGTGTTTGACTGTCTACAGCAAGAAGACAAGCCAGTCTTCATGCTGGATTCATACGACTTGCTTCCGGATGCATTGGCTACTTCCCAAGATAGTCTGGATTCTCCATGTATCAGTGAAGATAGTACAGAGCTGAGTGGTCAGCTAAGGAGCATTGGCAATCAAGTAAGTTTGTGTGTATCTCCCACCAGAGTAAACAACATTGGGATATATCGTGAACAAAGTTATGAATTGTTCTCAGGTGATTTTGATTTGAATATGTAAACTTATAATTGCTGGTATTTGAATTTTAAATGATAATTTGGGTAGCAAAGCCTTTAAAATCGCCTTTTGTTCAGCATTTTTATGGAACATTGAGGTTTTATAAAGGCGACAGTAAACATGAAATTACCTCATGGCAGATAGACTGATTGTAGTCATTTTGTCAAGCATCATTTCATGACATTATCTGTAAAGTTGGGGGCTACTTACTACATAGGGTGCCATCCATCTGTGGTAGGTACAGTAGTCCACATATGCATGTTCACTTTGTTTCTTGACTATTTTGATAATGGCGAATGGTAGCCATACTTATTGTAAAAATTCACACATTTTTCCCACTAACTCTGGAAGCTTTAATAGATAGAGACCTCATTTGAGTTTCTACACCCATGTCATTCATGAGGAGCTTTCTTTTGAGACTTTGAACTCTGACTCTTGATCTCTCTGTTTAATTTCAAATATACTCAAAGTGTTCATGTATATCTCTGACATGCATGGACTGAGTGCAACCAAACCTTGCACAACTGTCAGATACTGTAGTCCAATTATGCACATCACTTTATGTTGTGACCTTCATGATAACAATTGAATGGCAGCCAGATGATATTGATCATAATATTTCAGAATATGAATTAGTACTAAAGTTGAAATGTGGACGGTGTGGGCCTGTGTGCTACAAAAACTTGTTGTCTTTCTCACTGTGTAATTGTTTTGTTGACAGACTGAGATGGAGAGTGGGGCGTCTGCATCAAATACTTTAATTCCACACATTCCTGGTGTTCCATACAAGAGATTTTCTCAAAGTGATACGTATTTGGGTGCAATAAACCAAGCAGTTCGTGAGGCCATGGAGCAGTGCAATGTTAGAGCAGGTGAACAGGCTACTTTACAGGTCTTTATCACACACTCTGCCAATGTTTTCTTACTTGAGCCTGTCAAGGACCAGGCCAAACTATTAGATGATCAGGTGAGTGCCAAGACAACTTGTAATAGCTTCCCATAACCAACTCTTCCTGTGAAGCACAAGTTTAAGGCAAAGATCACATACATGATACATATTTACTTGTACAGAAATGTAGTTCAGTTGAAATCTGCATGGTAGTTGTCAATTACAATGAAAGTGCTGGTTGCTGAACTTGATTATTCAATATCTCATTTGGAATCAGGACTAGGCTTAGAGCTTAATATTGAAGAACAGTAACTGACTGGTTCACCATGATTTCATTGTAACTTTGGTCTGAGGGCAAATGTATGGTTTGCTTCCATGACATTGCTGTCAATGAAATTAACTGATCTTAAACTGAATTTTTGTCTTGCGTGAAAATAGAAAGTTATGAAAGCCTTGGTCAGGTATTTTTAAAAGACTGAACTTACTGTGACCTGTCCAAATCTAACTGTTGTCTTAGATTGTCTGATTTTTCCATCAAAGGTTTTAGTGTCTAAGTTTGTGTGTATCTTCCACCAGAGTGAATTTTTAACGATAATTTGGGTAGCAAAGCCTTTAAAATCGCCTTTTGTTCAGCATTTTTATGGAATATTGAGGTTTTATAAAGGCAACAGTAAACATGAAATTACCTCATGGCAGATAGACTGATTGTAGTCATTTTGTCAAGCATCATTTCATGACATTATCTGTAAAGTTGGGGGCAACTTACTACATAGGGTGCCATATGATCCATTTGTGGTAGGTACACTAGTCCATATATGCATGTTCACTTTGTTTCAAGACTATCTCTAAAAGACTGAACTTACTGTGACCTGTCCAAATCTAACTGTTGTCTTAGATTGTCTGATTTTTCCATCAAAGGTTTTAGTCTCCACAAAATATCAGTTATCTACAAGCAATTGAACAGTAACATTCCATGAAATAAGATAAGACTTTAAGATTAGCTGAATTAGGGGACAACATTTTTTTCCCAGAAAGTAGATACAGCAATAACCATCTTTTGTCTTTGTTACGTCTCCAGGTTGATATGTGCAAGAGAGTCCTTCACATTTACAGACATATGGTAATGAATGTCCATATGTCAAAACGCACATGGTAAGTAGATAAATCAGAGCCTTGAATGTCAGGTTAGAGAAACCTGACATAAATGAGTATAAAAAACAGCTATAACTGTCTGACCAGGTTTCACATCACAGATGCTTCATCAAGGACCTCAAAAACATAATAAATGATAATAATGTTGATAACCAAACACTGTCAACGGTTCGCGTAACAGTTCAAACAAAATCTCTCACTTTCAAATGACCACCACCCATTCCACCATATTTTTCAAAAACAACAAATACATTCTGTAATCAATAGGTGCATCAGAAATAGGCAAAACTATAGTTTGGATGGTTAACCATATATGTGTTTGTGAGTTAGGGAGGCATAGCTAGTACTAAGCTAGGCAGGGTAAGACCCTCTATTCATGTATAAAGTCTACATGTAATGCTGACATTGAAAACCCCACAACATGATAAGTGGTCCCTGAAAAGAATACAAAGTGGAACATACATGAAAACAACTATACAGCTTTCTTAGTGTACGTTGCACTTTATGTAGGAGTAGGATCTTCAAAATATACAGAAGATCATCATACATGAGATTTTGTGATTCTCGATGTAATATCAGTGTATGTTTTCTGGTTTCTAAATCAGGGAGCAGTTGTTGATGGTGCTACTTCGGATAACAGAGGTTATACTGAAAAATCCTCCAGAGAAAGGCAACAGGAAATCTCTCAGTAGAGACCTTGCAGCTGTTATGTTTCAAGTAAGATGATGTATTTTTGATCTTTTGGTCCAAGATATCTGTCAATTTTTTTTTCAAATCTGGGTAATGTGATATAGAAAAAGTTGACATGACAACAAATGACTTTCGTGTGCTAGTTGTAAAGATAGATTGTATATTGTAGATAGCAATGTCAAGTTAATAAATCTTCACCAGCAACATAGAGTATCTGAGAATGTTTTACTTTGAATGGCGTAATCATGACTTGCAAGTGTGTCTGACCTTTCTATTCCAATGGGAAATAAAAGGACTTGTCTAGTGTGTGAATGCATGTGTTTATCATGTTGATCAGCGCCCTCTCAGGTGATATTTACCTTTTACACGACTGTTGTTTTTTTAAACCCTACAGTGGTTTTATGGTGGGCATATGATACAGCTTGATTCCTTAAGACTTTGAGTCAAGCTCACTTACCCACCTAGAATAAATCTGACCTTGTTTCAACGAAATTCACAGATAGTCATGTGGATGTTGCTGAGGGGCCAGTACATTATGCATTCTATAGTTAGTTTGGGTTTCATTTTTTTTTTTCAATATTTAATCCAGTCACTTGTCACACACTATTAAAAAATATTCTTTTATTGACATTTTTTTTGCAGACACTAATTGTTACCTGGATCAAGGCAAACTTAAATGTTGCAATTTCTACAGATCTTTGGAATGAACTACTTAGGGTTTTATCTTCACTGACTCATTGGGAAGAACTTATCAAAGAATGGGCAGTAAGTAGACCGGCTATTATTACATATGTACTAGAGATTACTTGCACTGGTATGTGCACATACTAGTGGTATTTGCACTGCACTGCAATACCGAAAACATTATTGCATACCTGCATGCCAGTGATATTCAAATGAGGATGCAATTGTTCTTCCTAGTTCTACACAAAAATGCGTATTAAATCACAGTGTCATTTTTATGGAAATTAGTTGTTTCGGATAAACAAAATTAATAACAGAACCCCATACTGCGTGAGTGCAAGTGTGGCGTGCTCAGGGGTATGTGCACTTGTGCTTGCAGTGTTTTCTGCTGCACTTTCACTTGCTACGGTCATGAAAATACAAGCACAGAGAACACTGCAAACACAAGTGCAATTATCCTGAGTACGCCACACTTTCACTCACTTGTCATGGGGGTTCTGTCATAGTACTGTACACATGGTGTACCTTGCTTTTAGACACACAGATTTGAATGATATGAGTCTGAGAAATCAGCCTTTAAAATCGCCTTTTGTTCAGCATTTTTATGGAACATTGAGGTTTTATAAAGGCAACAGTAAACATGAAATTACCTCATGGCAGATAGACTGATTGTAGTCATTTTGTCAAGCATCATTTCATGACATCAAACTTGTAAAGGTTTATCACTAAATTAGGAAAAAATCTTTTCAATTTGAATTGTCTTTGTTTGGCTTCTCTTAAGAAGTAAAAATCCTGGAAAATTTGCATTAAACATATGAATGAACCATTTCTAGTGATGTTAAAGTCTTGATCTTGAATGTTCACAGTGAAAAATTTGAACTTGTCACTTCTTGTATTCCTTGCATGTGATATCATCACTGTGAACAAAAAGTAGTGTTTCATATCTAGGAAATGCAGGCTTGATTTTGTATTAAAATTCAATGCAGTCAGATGCAAAGAAAAAGAAGTTAAAAACAAAATGTTCGTACTCAGAAAAAGAATTAAGTATTAAATTGTGTATATATGTAGGCAAATGTTAAACAAAAAAGTGATGAATAGCGGGACTAAAACAAGCCTTAAAATGTTTGCGGTTTTTCACATCTACAGAAAACTATGGAAACACTGACAAGAGTGTTAGCCAAACATGTGTACAACTTGGACCTGGGTGATCTTCCTCTGGACAAACTTAGTGAGCAGAAACAGAAGAGAAGACGTGGTAGACATGGACCTATGCAGAAATCACAAGGACGGCATGAAAGATCTTTCTCTAAAGGCTGGAGTCGCACAGACTCACTCTCACCACACGCACAGGAGGAGTTTGAGAGGTTGAGGCAGAGTATGACAGGCATGGCATCTCATCATCTTGGGAAACGTGGGGAGGGGGAGGGATTCAGACAAAGGAGTGCTACCACAGTAGGGCCAGGTGCATCTCATACTGTTGTTGATGGCGCCACCTCTTCAGCAGCACTTGCAGCAAGGCTAAGGCACAGGTCAACAGGTAGGTTGGCTTTGGCATATACATCAATCACTGCACGCATTTATCAATGTGCGTTGTCTCAGTGTTGGTGCCTTCCCCCGCATGCATATTGCTGTCAAATTTGTGTTGGGCATGTCTGTTTATGCCGTATATATATATGAATTTACAGACCAGGTACAATTTTATTATGTTTTACCTCTTGTTATGCATCATTTCAATTTGTTATTGCTACCATTATGAATGTTACAAAGTCATTTGACATTCAGCAAATTATTTGCATCATACATTTATAGTAAAACATCTCCCACATGTTAAATATCAAAGTATAGAATTACTCGTTTATGGCAAACCATTCCTATGTATGTTAAACACAATTCAAATTTATGCATCCCTACACAAAGCTTGGGTGATTTTCTTTTCGAAAAAAAAAAAATTCAGCTGTACATAAATACATTCCATTTCAAGTGTGTGAACCTGCAGCTTTCCTGCCAAAGTTACAGTTGTCAGTTGATCTCATGTCTGTAATCAAGAATTGATGCTGCTTGTGTAGTTGTAGTAATTATCACATTGAAATTAACCTAAGCCAAATTATGAAAATTGTGTTTTATTTTTCATACTTTTACTTGTCTTATTGCTTTACTTGCATTAAGATTTCATTTAATCAATAATTAGTAATGCTATATTTCAAAATTCCCAGTGTGATGAAATTCAAGATTCTGATATTTGATTTCTATCAGCATATCACATTATTAGATATTGACTTTGCAACAAGACAGTGGGTATTCAATATATATTTACCAGCATCTTTTGATATATAGAAAAGTTACATATATATAACAAAACCTGTGAAACATTTGGATAATTATGTAAATCTTGAAGTATACATCCAAAATATCACAGACAGAATTACATACACGGCCATTTCTTTAACAATTTCCACAGTCTAGATATTCAAAGTTTGTGACTTTACTCTTTCATTTGGCTTATCCAGTGTGACATGCCAGACTGCACTGCTAAGAAGTGTTGCCCCTAACAATGTATTACAGCTATGCTTCTGAATTTACTTCATTAATAAATTCTATCCAAACTAGGCAAAGAATCAATTTATCATGAAATTACTAATGAAACTGTTTCACTATTGGGTAGTATTAAAGTCTGTTGTACTTTATTGTTCAATGTTTCCCTGTCAAGTGGTGCACCTTTTCTGAATTGATTCCCTCTCCTCAGAGCTTCCAGTAGTTCTATGTAGTCCTATTACTAGTACTGTAACATGTAGTTGTGTATATTACATGTTAGATGGGTGAGTGGACAGCTTTCAGGTTAAATTATCTTGATATTCTTATACTAATAAGTAAGTCTTAAATACTAACAAATGTACAAAGGAAGTTATCATGGGTATGACTGCTCTTTACTGAGTATGGAATTGTGGGTAATCTTATGAAATGAGAATTGGAATATCTCATGAGATTTTGTGAGATTTCAATTTCTAATTCTATGAGTGAAATATTTGAATATTTAAACACAGTGTTCAAAACTGCTGTCATACCCATGAACATGACCTTTCAATTTTTTTTTTGACTTTAACTAACTTAGTTTTAACAATTTAAAAGATATTTTGGTGTGGATTTCAGTGGTGCTTTCTGTTACTGTTTGCTGACAATTTCTGTTACTTTTTGCTACTTTACTGGCCTAACTTATTCTAGCTATACTGCATGAGGTCTAGAGAATGCATGCATGCATGTTTTCTGCAAAGCCATATTCAGTATTTAAGCCATAAAGATTCTCAAATGAGAGACAAAAAAAAATAATTTTGACTTCTTATTTATCCAGGAATAGTTTATATAAAACAATAGTTCTGATTGGCTAGCATGATCAGTTGCAGCAAAAGTTAATATAGTACAATAGTTCGGATTGGCTAGCATGATCAGTTGCAGCAAAAGTGTATATAGTACAATAGTTCTGATTGGCTAGCATGATCAGTTGCAGCAAAAGTGTATATAGTACAATAGTTCTGATTGGCTAGCATGATCAGTTGCAGCAAAAGTGTATATAGTACAATAGTTCTGATTGGCTAACATGATCAGTTGCAGCAGTAGTTCATATAGTACAACAGTTCTGATTGGCTAGCATGATAAATTGTTGCAGCTGGTGTAATAATCAATCAAGCAATATCAGACATGATAATAATTTCTGAATTGCATGGAAATAGAAAGAGCAATTTAATGCAATAGATCAAAATTTTATTTATGTTTGCTATTTTGTGATAGCTATATTGTGTTTGATTTAAACATCGGAGAATTACCAAGGCTGTGCTGATATACAATTACAGATGGTGTTTGCAGAGATGGAATTATTTAAAGCAGTACGGAATAATTTGCATAAAGTTAGATTTTACATGTGACCTGGTCAGTTGGTGTTTAGTCATGTATGTATTGAAAAAGTGGTATGTTACATGTATCAGTATCTGTATGTCTTATATCAGGTGATGGTGTTTATTTCGGAAATCAACCACTCATTTTGCATTATTTTGATGGATGTACTTCACAATTATCACATTTTGTATAGCGTACATTACATGTAACATATATGATGCATTCTTCCCAGTAGTAATTGCATAGTCAGTACAGCTTTTGTATCATGTATGTCATAGTCACATAGAATGTCTAAATATGCATGGAAAAACCCACAAGTCACTGACTAAGTGATTGAGATTGACTATAATCTCTTCATTGATTTCATACAGGTGAAGCCCCTCATTTGAATCTGAGGGTGATAGAGGATGGTGTAGGGAGACGGCAATTCATACGACAACAATCTCTCAGCTGTACGGAGCCTGAGGCTTACAAGTACCATACATGTAGTAGTGATGATGATGAATCCAAAATGTCACTGGTAAAGAGTAGTAGTACAGGGGATCTGGTAGCAGATGCAATGGTACTCAGACTGAAAGGTAAGTAGTACTCCACTCAGCACTGTTTGTTAGTAGTAGTACAGGGGATCTGGTAGCAGATACAATGGTACTCAGACTGAAAGGTAAGTAGTACTCTACTCAGAACTGTGTGTTAGTAGTAGTACAGGGGATCTGGTAGCAGATGCAATGGTACTCAGACTGAAAGGTAAGTAGTACTCCACTCAGAACTGTGTGTTAGTAGTAGTACAGGGGATCTGGTAGCAGATGCAATGGTACTCAGACTGAAAGGTAAGTAGTACTCTACTCAGAACTGTGTGTTAGTAGTAGTACCAGGGAGCTGGTAGCAGATACAATGGTACTCAGACTGAAAGGTAAGTAGTACTCCACTCAGAACTGTGTGTTAGTAGTAGTACAGGGGATCTGGTAGCAGATACAATGGTACTCAGACTGAAAGGTAAGTAGTACTCCACTCAGAACTGTGTGTTAGTAGTAGTACAGGGGATCTGGTAGCAGATACAATGGTACTCAGACTGAAAGGTAAGTAGTACTCCACTCAGAGCTGTGTGTTAGTAGTAGTACAGGGGATCTGGTAGCAGATGCAATGGTACTCAGACTGAAAGGTAAGTAGTAAGAAAAGAAACCAAAGATTATTGCCATAGTAAGTCAAACAAACAGAACATGCATTGGCCTATCACTATGTAATGATATATATAGAAATAGACATCAATTTGGAAGTAAAGTTTGCTGTTGTGTTCATTTCAGGTGAAAGTTTCAGTAGTGAAACCAGCAACATTACAACATCTAGTGGTGTTACAGGTTCTACAGCAGCTACAGACTCATTAAGTATTGGAGATATTGTGTCAAGTAAGCCCACTATTCATTATCAATATCAAACCTTAATGGACAATCCCTGTAATAGATATATACAATTATAATGCTTTTCCACTATTATCAGAAATTCCACAATCATGTCTCTGCCATATTATATATGTGTGTCCTGCTAACTCTGGAAATGTGAGACTTTTCTGAACATGCAAGTTTATTTTCAGTCAGAGTTTGTAGCATGACAATGTCATTTGCCAAATTTAGCAGAAGTACAAGTTTGTGATACCATTGCAGTCTATGAATGAATATTTTGTCATTGCCAAATATTTTTGTGGGGAACTCACTACCTCAAATTAATCAATATTTGTATCATTGCTGCAGTGCCAGGAATGCCACGAAGTCTGGCTGCTGTTGAAGATCATGAGTTAGCTAGTTTAGCCACATTAGGTGACTCTGTCAGCTTTGACAGCACAAATCAAGGTGATCACAGTCAAGAACACAGTAATCATGGTGATGATAGTGGAGAACACAGCAACTCTAGCATGTTTGAGATTGGTAGGGTGTCACCACCGATAGATGCTATTGGTAGAGAAAGAGATGAAGAGGAAAAGACATCAAGGTCATCATCAAGGTCACCATCACCAGCCACATTCATGGACATGCAACACAAAGATTCACCAACTCAAGAAAGTCTACAGTTAGAAACTGTAGTAGCAGCTGATGAAATAGGTAAGGTTTTCAAGTCTGAAAGATTCTGGCTTGTTGATGGTAATCCTCACAAAGCAACATATTAGATAATTTAAGTATGATCCATAATATTGTCTTTGCTGCTCTGAAGGAAATACAAATGTACATGTCTTATTTAAATCCTTTTTGCTGTAAGTGGGAGATCACATTTGACACTGACATCACAAATATTTCTTGGCAGAATGAGCAAAAATAGTTTGACCTTTCTGATGACATTGTTCCTTTTTCTTACTAATTGAATTAAATTTGGAGAAAAATTCAAAATTTTAAATAAATGTAATTGACAAGATAAAATTTCTATATTGGCAGATAGTAGCTATGAGTTCCATTTTAAGAGTTGATCAGCCACAGTCAGGCTTGGGTTTGATACTGTAATAAAATAACCACTCATTATCTGTAAGGATAACATGTACAACGTGCATACAAAACCAAGTCTTTGAGTCTAGCATGGATTTACCAGGCTATGCGTGATCTGGAAAATAATCAAGGCAGTATTTTTGAACTAGTCATTTAACATATCAAGTGTTGGTACTATGATTTGTGTTATTGTATTGTTTTAATATTTTGCCATTCATCTCTTTACAGACAGTGGTAATCACAATCATACATACTTGGATGGCACAGATACACTACAAGCATCAGCTGAGATGAACTGTCATGTCATCTTAGGAGGAAGTCGTCAGGGATGGTTACCGGATGTAGCTGTGGTACTATGGAAACGGATGCTAGGTATCTTAGGTGACATCAATGAAATCAAAGATCCAACCATCCATGCCGAAGTGTTTGAGTATCTCTGGGACCTTTGGGTTGCTTTCAGTAAAGTAAGTGTGGATCACGTGATGTGGATTTCACAAGACTTGGTCTGATGGATTGATCTTGTTTTTTTTTAAATTTTGTATAATGTGTGTAGATGTACAGCTAAATTTGGTTTTGTAAAATGTGTGCAGATGTAGAGCAAATTGCGCTGAGTCATACAAATCATTTTGAGAGATTGGCAAAGTTACAGAGAATATACACTGTGCAGTACTACTATACCCAAAAAAACTTGTACTTTGTGTTACTTTGAAAAAAAAATAGTTTGAAAACTTATAAGATTACAATTGTATAATCTTTGTCTTGATAGATGAGAGACAATCTGGGAATATCTGTAGATAACCTGAGTACACCACCTCCACCAAGATTGGTTCCACCTCTAAGGATATTTTCACCATGGTTATTTAAGGTATGGACTCACCATTGAATTGAATTTGAATTTGAATTAATTGGTAAGAACAAGCTATGCTTGATAAACCCCATGTCTATTACTAGGTAACTGTCCAAGTTACTTACCTACAATTGTAGGCAAGGAATTGCATTTCAGTCAATTCAGCTTTCCACATTTTGTATTAGATTGGGAAATGATTTCCTCAGTATCCTGCAAAAAAGTGCAAATAAGAATGTTTCATGTTTCATAGATTAGATAATAGATAAATATGCTGCCACGGGTTGGTTTCCACTAAGCAAATTACACTGTGACTTCTTTATCAGCCCAATTACATTTTCTCATATGTAGTACTACTAGTATGCAATTAAGAAATGTGTAGTGCATTATCATGCAAATAGTGCAGACAAGAATCTATAAAAGAGCTAAATATTTCTGAACAAAAAATTGTCTGACTTTCAAAATGTTTGACTTATGTATAATTGCAATATTGCAAACAGTGAAATAGCCTATCTTCTGTAGTAAAGTTATGAAAGGTTTGTGTTGTTAAACTCATTGAGGACAACATAAAACGTTAGTCAATTCCAATGTATGCTTAGCCTGGTCCAGATATACTTATATTTCATTATCTTCTCATTGCTTTCCTGTCTTATTTCACAAGTATAGTTTACACAAATTACAGCTTTATGTTCAGAGATATAAGTGTAGAATAACAGTTGAGTTGTCTCTGTTCCTATCTTTTAGGCTGTTTCTTTACCCAAAGAATACCATAGAGGGCGCTTGTTAGCTTATAGACTACTATGTGCAATGACTGTGCGACGACATGAGCATGAATTACCAATGGATCACCTTGTACAGTTCTATAGAATACTCCATCATGGATTGGTTGGCACAGATCAGGTATGTTCATGAAAAGACTTCAGCTATATACAGAATTTGTTGTATGTCTTGAGACTTTACAATGTATGGAAATATATCAATGTTGTAAGAGATCCAAATAAAAACCTGTCCTAATATGATACATGTACTATTATTCACTGTACAATATTCATACAGAAAGTCCATTTAGAGGAAAAAACGTCGAAAAGAAAAGAGTGAAACATACATTTTGTGATGATTTCCACAGACCATCATGACAATAACACATATCATGGCTTTCCCTAGTTGTGATTTTGAATTGTGATTTTGAAAAGACCCTTTTCATCAGTAAAAATACTTCTTTGTCATTTATCAAAATAAGACATGTACACTTAGAATCCCTACTTTAAAGTTTACTAAGCTCTTTGTGTTAATGATTTATATGCTTATTGTGCGCTTGTTTGTACTTTACAGGACATAATCAACACAATAGTGCGACACACATCTCCCTTATTCTTCTCCTGCTCCTTACCAGGCAGTACCATGTTAGTATTGGACTACATCCAAGCCACTAATATGATAGTGTCCAGTACAGAACTTGATGTAAGTTCCATACCCATACTGCACTAACAGTCTAGGCACACATAACGTAATCACTGTATACACACTAGCAATATGATAAGTGTCAAGTACAGAATTTCACATAAATGATAGGTCCAAGTCACTAACATGTTAGTTTCCAATACAGAACTTGACATCCATATATGGGAAAACAAAGAAATTGATAAAAATATTTGAAAGTGTCACTTTGAAGAACCAAATCAGAAGAGACAGATTATTACAGACACTTGAAATTTAAGATCTGTGTCACGTCCAGACTAATTAGCTCCTGGATCAAGACTATGTACCATTGACTGCTATTTCTGTCAATTGTAGGCACCACGTGTAGAAGCTATTTCTTTGCTAGGATCTCTGATCTGCTTCCCCAACATGTACTGCAACATGCAAGCATTGCAACCCAACTCATCAGATATCAGTATGATGTCATCCAAAGATCTCAAGGTGGGTACTAGATTCATTTGTATAACATCAGATCTCAAGGTGGGTACTAGATTCATTTCTAAAACTGATATAACATTAGATCTCAAGGTGGGTACTAGATTCATTTGTAAAACTGATATAACATCAGACTGTAATTGCTTCAGTTCAGAACTACATTGTAGATACTTGAGGTAATGAACCAATATTGCTTGGGTATCGTTCTTGAGTTGAAAAATTGTGAAAAGAGAGTATTTTCAGAAAACACACTTGTGGTTTAGTATTGCCATTTCAAAATATGTTCTTTCATATTTAATTTCATTAATATAACAGCTACAATGTTTGCCAGGTACAAGTATTTGTAATGAGGGAAATATTGTAGGAAATATTTGATGTTGACAATGTAGGCTTGATCGTAGTTTTGAATCTTGTGTATGTAAGTAAAGTGAATACATTACTCATTATATGACTAGGAGTAGAAGGCCCAGTTGAATTAGGGTTAAAATGTAGGTGTGAAAAACAGTTGTCAGGTAGAGCTGTAGGAAAAGTCAATAAATGAAAAAGAATAACCCTATGTAATCCTTACAGTGCCGCTGATACAATAGCACTAATGCCAGGACCTGGGATTGAATCATGGGGCTTTAACAGTTGCACTGATACAATAGCACTAATGCCAGGACCTAGGGTTGAATCATGGGGCTTTAACAGTTCCATTGATACAATAGCACTAATGCCAGGACCTGGGATTGAATCATGGGGCTTTAACAGTTCCCCTGATACAATAGCACTAATGCCAGGACCTGGGATTGAATCATGGGACTTTAACAATTGCACTGATACAATAGCACTAATGCCAGGACATGGAATTGAATCATGGGGCTTTAAGAATTGCACTGATACAATAGCACTAATGCCAGGACCTGGAATTGAATCATGGGGCTTTAACAATTGCACTGATACAATAGCACTAATGCCAGGACCTGGAATTGAATCATGGGGCTTTAACAGTTGCACTGATACAATAGCACTAATGCCAGGACCTGGAATTGAATCATGGGACTTTATTGATACAATAGCACTAATGCCAGGACCTGGGATTGAATCATGGGGCTTTAACAGTTGCACTGTCACTGTTCTCTACAACAGGACCATATCATCAGCATTTTATTGAAGGCAGGCAGGAAAGAACCTCACTTTGAAGCACGCTGTGTTGCATTGAGTTTACTTGGAATGTTTGTATATGAAGAAGTTATACATGGTACCTACCACAGTAGACTCAAAGAAGCCATTAATGTGTTGCTGGCAACTATTAAGGTGAGCGAATACAACCTGCTTGTGAAGGAGAGTCAAGATTGTTGTCATTTGTTTGTCAGACATCGGGTATTGTATATTGGTACATACGAATCATTTCAAATGTAGTCGTAGTCATATATATATGTACAATGTGTTGTGTTTCATAGTGTGTCAAATCAATCACTTGTGTCAAAGATGTGATCCTTCACCGAAAGAAAATTCCAAGTTGAAAAACTGTATCAACCAATCATCAAAATTCATACCTGCATAAAATAAACACTGAAGATACTTTTGAAATATTTAGATAAAAATGGACATTTTATCTTAGTATCTACCGTTTATCTACCGTTGCAAAGGTGAAATAAATAAATAAATAAATAGATAGATAAATAAATAAATACATGTACCATGGAAAGTATTGTAGTGATGGAATTTATAAACACACACTTCCTAGCGGAATAGCTACATTGTCTGCTGTCAGTTTTCAAAATCTTCAAACTTGATGCTTATTTTATACAACTTCAGACATTAAAATACAATACCTGTATAAAATTCAACTGGACAGATAATATTTATTATTGGATTTAACTTGTCAATTATTTATCTTTTATTTAGTTATTAAGGTTTTTTTTGTTTACTTTGATTGTGATTTTTGTTTAAATATGTAATTCTTTTTTCTTTCTCTAGATATGTTTTGCTGTGTGTTGTGTTAAACTTTCCTTTAATGATTTTCTCTAAATTCATTCAGATTTTTTTCTCCTCCAGTTTCCTCTGTATTCCATCATCTCCGATCTGATAATACTAAGAATTAACATTGCCTTCTTTAACCCCATTAAATCATAAAATTAACGATAAAAATACAGTAAAATGGTCAATATAAAAAAGATTTCTGACATAATGTGTGTGATATGGATGACAGACAACTTCAAAATTCAAATCATAATCATTGTCATCATAAAATAGAGAAAAGACAAGTATTAATTAAAATGCACATTTCAGAATCCTGCCAAAGCACCATTTCCCGTAGTGTCGGCATTGTCCTTTCCATTTCATATTCATTTCATACCAAATTTTTAAGGAAAGTTGTATCTAAAAATTGAACAAAACTAGAAAAAACAACACTTGTTCATTTCATGCTCATTCTCAGTAAGAATTTGTAGAAGAAAGAAACATATTTTGTTCATTTCATGTTCATTACATTTGTCTTAATTCATTGTTTGTTAAACCATAGAAAAGACAAAGGGGAAGTTTTATGTTGTTATTTTCTTTTCTCCTTAGGGGCTTAAATATTCTGAAGACAACTTTCAAAGTGGGAATGTTCAAAGAAAGTCTCTTCCAAACGTGAGAACAAAACTTCACAGACAAAAAAAATGCTAATGTGGTAAAATAAGCATATACTAAAAAATTTGTAATTAAAGCTATGAAGTTTATATAAATGTTGACAACTAACTATTTAAAACAAGTAAAATGTTCTCCGCTTGATAAATTTGTGAAAATTGTTGATAATTTCTAAACTTAAAAAAAATGATAAAACGTAAATCAAATCATAGACCCTCCACCAACGGAGGGTCTATGATCAAATACAAAGATAAAGTGTTGTGATCATGAGTTAGTAAAGTCTAGGTATATGTTGCTGGAAAAGAGTTCTGATAGTTTGTCCTTAGAGGCTTTCATTGCACTTCATAATATTTGATATGACAAGGGAAGGACACACCGAGTCGCGATCATGCTAGACATTTCAAATACACTAGTATTATAACCATACTGAGGCTGTACCATGTCAAAATTGTAAATCTATGAAAAATGTTGCAGCCATGTTAAATCAAATTCCTGTGGTACCAATTGTAAATCATTTGAACAATCCATGAAATGTAAATTAAAACAGATGTTTTAGCTCATTGTCATTTGTTGACATGTCTGTAACAGCTTTTGAAACACCTGTGGTACTATACCATTTGGCAAGGAAGAAAAGCCACAATTTGTGACAAAGAAAGTCAGAAATGATCCAAAACCGAAACATAATCTTATAAAGAGAACCATAAGGTCAAAATTTGTTGTAACATCACTCACAGTATTTCTCAATTCAGTTATGGAGGTGACTTTACATACTCTTGATAATCTAGCACTTTGTCTAAGTATCCTGGTGTATCAGAGTGGAGAGATGAAGAGATCTAACTCATCATTACCCTCTATTCTTTGTATTTGTAGTTCTCCAACAAAGCTGTAGCTCAGGTAGCTTCTGATATGTTGTTGTTACTCTGTTATGAAGCAAAGAAAATTAGATTTAATCAACCAGAAATGCCAAAGAAAATTATTGAGGTAAGTAGTAGAAATTATCAATGATGTTTTATGGGCCATAACTTTCCAAGAAGAGGCCAGTTAATAGTGTTGGTAACACTTTATATGACAATAATGTGTGAGGGAAAAGACTTGTGGATCATGAAGCTTTCAGTATTTAAATGTAACTTTGTTTTTTGCACCCAATAACAGGTCATAGCTCTGACTATCTTGAATCTCCTACCAAGCACTGAGGCATCTCATAATGAAGATGATAAGAAGGTAAGACATATCACCAACTGAAGTATCTGTTAAGAAATTATACTCTTGAAAGGAAAGGTGATTATTTTGTACAGTTTCCAAATCAGCAGTGCTGAACAATAAGTTTTATGATAAAGCCTTATTTGCTGACTGTATACAATTTGCCTTAACCCCATGTTAAGTTGCAAACAAACATGTCCATACGAAAAAAGTGATGTAGCAAGGGGTATTTGGAATATCAATGCATTGACCATTTAGAGAGGTGACAGGTGTATGCCTAGTAGCTGGTGTTCATTATGTACAACACTTGTCACTCTTTAGCATTTAGAAAGATTAGACAAACCCTATCAATTTATATGGCAAAAGTGATAAGATTGTCTAACTGCTCATTTTGTAACAACAACATGTAAACAAACAAAGAATGATAGAAAAGAAATCTTGGCACCATATTGTTACATGTACCAAAAATCAAAAGTGATCCAGTGTGTAGAGTATAACAAGTTAGACTCAAAGAGACTCATTTATGAATGTAAGATGTAAGTAAATATAGCATGTCATCCCAACCATTGCACAATATAATGTGTATGGTTTTAGTTTGTTCTAAAAGAGAGGATATGAACAAAAGTCGATGAAAATGACTTGAAACGTTGTGATTTATTGCAGTTACTGGTGTCTTTGATGTTTTGTATGTTTGAATGGTGCATGGCCCTACCTATCAGTGTGTTAAATGAACCAGTAGAGAACAAGTCAGATAAAGAAAACAAACCTCTTCTTGCAACAGTGTTCAGGGTAAGTATTGAACTATACAATGTTATCATAGTACATCATGATCCCTTGCCACCACCTGTGATTCGGTGTGTCATGTTATGGTCAAGGCAGAGGGACAAAGGAAAACTCTAGTTTGGTGATAAACCCACTGATTGAAAAGAAGTGAAAGTATTCCAATATCTGGAGTTGAATGTCAATGTGTAAGAAAATAGCGGTCAACAATCCATTTATGTGTTAATGTATTAGATGAGAATTGGTGTCTAATTTGGAAGCTGTGTGTCACTTTTCAACAACTTGTGTTGCGCACACACACTTTGTGTAAATCTGAGTGTCCAACTCTGATCTTTGTCATCAAATTAACAGGTGCTACAAGCAGCTGCACAAGGAGTGAACTCACAACATAGACAGACACCTTTCAACTTCTCAGACATTGCATCTAATGACTACGATCCACATGTACATATTGATAATATCAGAGAGAATTTATTGTATGGTAGTGGACCTAACACACCCAGGACACCTATACAACTTGAAGGTGTAGAAGATATAGATGAAGGTAAGTAGTATTTTACTACTTAAAAGTTACTTCATTGCTGCCTTTCATTCATTCTTATCCTGCTGCACAGGGGTGGGGGTGGGGTGGGAGTGGGGAAGGGGGTGGGTGGGGCTTATTAACCCTTTCATGACTAGAGACGAGTTTTAAATAATATGGGGACCCAATTTATATGAATATTTTCATAATTACAATAATATTACTTTATTAGGAAGTAACATTTCTTTATTTCCAGTCTAAAATGAAGTTGATATATGCCAAAAACTTACATAAAACAAGAATTTTGTCCAAACAATTTTGGCGGGAATGTTTTCAGTATTGAAGGGGTTAAACTACAGCTATACCTCATCAGAATGTTTTACATATGCATGTGGCAAAATCTGACATATTCAGTCACTTTGGGATTGCCATCATTAGTAGATATCAATAGTGATTACAAGTAGGTGGTTATCAATCTGTACATTTCATTGTTGATTTCAAAGTAAGTGAAACTTAGCAAAGTCATATGACACCGTAGTTACAATAGCAGTGATAGTATGCCTCAACATTTAATGTACAAGCGTGGTAAATCAGGGGAACATTCGGGTACATTTCATCATCATTTTTGTCAGTTATCTATCGACAAATAATAACAAACTTGGACACACACTGCAAATTTACAGTAACATTGAAACACTATGATTCTGTGAATGTAGGGGAGACAGACAGCGATGTTTTATTTGTACAACTTTTCAGTTCTTTTCTCGTGAAAAATACTCATTTCCATCTTGTCTTTTCTCAACAGAAGATTCCCTTTTAGCCCCAATTATCAGTGATTTTCACAGAAGATCACCAGATGTGATGAGACTAGCTGCCAAGACAGTAAGTATTATAGTTTAATCATAGACAATGGAGCAGTCATCTACACTGTCTATGGTTGAATGGATATAATGAGCAGTAGTGAATCTTACATTATTATCTCATTTCTACAACTCATCAACATCATATAGATGATCAAATACTGTCATGTTAGAGTGAATAGCAAACAGTAGATCACATTCAGGACATAGAAGGTGTCAATGAAATAGCTGTCAGCTGATAAAATTCTTATCAAGTGTGTTGTGGCAGTGATGCTGAAAATCTGGAGTTAGGGCTGGTACCTAGAAGTAATAATGATTATGCTTAGCCTTGAACTGTTTCTGTTATTAAACCTGTAGTTGACAGCAATACAATCACCTATAGTTGTCTGTATTGGATGCATCGCAAATATTTTCTTGAAATTATAAGTGGTTCAAAGACTTGGAATTTATGTCTAAAGTATTGTAAATTTCATCATCTGAGAATAACATTGCACTCACACACACCCACACACACACACACACACACACAGACAGACAGACACGCACACACACACACAGACAGACACACAAACACACACACACACATATACATGCCCGCACACACCATGTTATAGGAATATGTTGCTACCATTGTTCCATGAATTTCAGGGTACCATTTTTCAACTACAGGAACACACAAACATTTTGTGACTGACAATTATAAACATTGTACTTTATTATAAATTGCATCACTCCATTTGTTTATTTTCAGGTGATGTCTCATTTACTAAGTCATCTAGGACATTTTCCTCTAGGATGTGGACCATCAAGAATTAACACATTAGTTAGTGAATACCATGATAATCCAAGTACTGAAGTAGATGAACTTTCAACAGAGCTTTTTTCTTCTCCGAATGTACAGTTTTTTGTTTGTAATAATTCTTTCTTGATGTCATATGTGGAAATTCCAGCTGAGGTAAGATTTTGTGTCCTTATATGTCACATTGAATTTTGTCATACTTCATACTTCATAATTGAAAGGAATTCATATATGTGTGTTTTTTTCTCTTTGTAAACATAAATCAGTATCGTCAAGCTCAACATCAAATTTACACAATAAATCTGGCGAGATAAAATGTTCTTGGTTAAAAAAAATAGGTTGACTAAAAGCTGTTGTTTCAGAATTAACCCTTCATGACTTCATTGCGATTCTAAGTCCTCACACTTTTAAAATTGTATGGGAAAGACATTATGAGTAAGAATAATACATTGTATACATATTTACATGCACAATAAGAAGTTCTTGACATACCTACAACTGTTTTTCCACATTGTTATATGACAATAAAGACTATCCTATATTTATTGATGACAAAAAATTGTAATTGTAAAGTTCTCAAATAACAGACCCTTCCCACCTATCCCTGCTATTCTTGAAAATTGCTGTCTTATCCAAACCATTGCTGCCAACCAACCCCTCATTGGGAACACTTCCTGCATATAAGTTCATTATTACAATGCTTTTTTCAGAATTTAATAATTTACAATATTTTTTTCATGAAAGAGTGGCAATCTGAAGATGGAGATTATTGTGTATATATATTATTTATTTGCCAGAGGTCGAAAAAACATTTTACATATCAAGTGAGGAAAATGAAATAATCAAGTAATCACATCGCCAATGAGAAAAAAAAAAGTATATATAAAAGAATAACTTGAACTTCGGCTGGACCACAAAAATAGTTTGTTCAAACTAGTCGAGTTCGAGGCCCAAGGAAAACATATAATGCCTGTAGTAATGGTAGATTGTAATGCCAATTCATGAATTTCATCAACATGTGCTTGGGTAGATAATAGTGTTTATAAATGTTTTGTTGTTTACTGTGTGATTGCCTACAGCTGGATGCTCCTGGTGGTGGTGTGACAGCAGGTCTGACAACAGCCAAGACTCAGAGTAGAGTAGTTTTGAGAGATCTATGTGGTAAATTTGTATGGGATTCAGCCATATTATATGGACCACCTGAATGTGCAATATATCCTTACCCAGGTCAGTTGCTCCTTGCTCCTAAAGCTGTTTTTGATCACAGTATGACTTGTGTTGTATTAGTACATTTAACAAGACACACATCTGTTGTTGGGTAGAAATCTGTGTTCATTTGTTAGAGGAAAGAGGAAAACTATTTCAGATATTTCCTTGTGTGTGGACCTCTCGGTTGGTGTGTGTGTCTGTGTGTGTGTCTGTATGTATGTATGTGTGTATGTGTGTCTGTGTCTGTATGTATGTATGTATGTATGTATGTATGTATGTATGTATGTATGTATGTATGTATGTATGTATGTATGTATGTATGTATGTATGTATGTATGTATGTATGTATGTATGTATGTATGTATGTATGTGTGTCTGTCTGTGTGTGTGTGTGTGTGTGTGTGTGTGTGTGTGTGTGTGTGTGTGTGTGTGTAATGCTCCTATGTCTGTCGATCTGTCTAGCTGTATCTGTGTGAGCATGCATATAAATATATGGCTGGTTACAATTTTGAAGACAAAGATCTAGTGTATTAAAGTATGGAATGATTAATTCTTGATATTTAGTAATGTTTCAGATATAAATTATTGTAAGAGTACTTCCTAATTTCCTATCACAAGATCACAATTGTATTCAGTAGATGGTTTATTACTTGTTTTCAGATTTAATGGGTAGATTTAATATCAATAACAATGCTAACACATCAAGTGATGTATTTGATGATAACACAGACCAAAGAACACACGAAAACTTAGTAAGACAAAGAAGTAAACTTCCATCCTGGGAAGAGTCTGAAGAGAATCAAGATGTGCTGGATGAGGTACGTGATTGATATCTTGTCTCTTTATTCAGTATCAAGTTTAGGATTTACCAAAAATGAAGCAAGAAGTTTCATCCCTCCAGATTTACACCGATGTTGTGGCAGAATCCTTCTCTCTGTCAACAAACTGTAATGAAGTGTGTGATTTTGTTTGGTGAGATTACGTACTAGGACTATACACTATGTTATTACAGTAGTTTACTTGTTGACAATAAGTAATACTAATAGTGATTGAACATGTCATTACTGTTAAAATGATCAAACAGATGTAAGACTTTGATTCTGTGGTTTTAATAATGTGGCGTGAATTTAGTATTTAAAGTGTTGTAATGTGAGACTTACAGCAGTGCATGATGGGTGATGTAAAGTGTGGTGTATTGTAAGGAAGGGATGTAAACACAGTAACAAATTGTGTATATTAATTATGAATGAAGCTTACATACCCAAGTACTGATATGATGTCTAGCCCTGGTTGACGTGAATATTTTTACTGGTTGAAGAAAATTTGATACAATCTTTTAATATTTTCTCAAATTATTTTTCTTGGAAAGTACATGTTATAATTCTTCATATTTAATTGAAAAAGGAATGAATTTATGTAGATAGTGTTTGGATCACTTTTAGTGAATACATAAAAGGCACTTGGTTTTTGAAAATTTATAATTCTCAGCTTTCCATGTTTATGTTGCATTGATAGCTTCTACAGTACATTGGTCATACCAGTAATGAGTGTTTACAGAAACCAGGAAGACCATTGAATATTGCAGCTACTCCTCCTGAGGAGATCACCCCTCAGATGGAGAAATCTGTCAAGTCATCACTTCTAAGGCAATTTGAGAGTGAAGAGATTTATGTACATCACCATGGCATGGACTGTGGGTAAGATCTTGTATACATTTATGTATGTGTCATTAGGAACAAGGTTGTAGATGAAAACTTTCCTGTAGTCCTTAGTCCCAAAATAAGCATACAACACTTCACTAGATTTACCACCAACCAATGAATTGTTTATTTATTTATTTATTTATTTATTTATTTATTTATCGGATAACCAACAGGAGCTAGTCCCATTTATAGGCTCCTTTGGTTCAGTGTTAGTGCAGGAGGAAACCAGGGTACCTGGGGAAAACTTGCGTTGTACGGCAGAGTCAAAATGAATGACACTCTTCTTACTTACAGCGTGGTAAATTTTAATCAAACCCTGAATGGGTTTGAACTCCAACCGCAGTGTTAAAAGTCAACCACTCAGCCACCGACAACCCAGATTGTTACAAATGTTGTTCAACCATAAGTGAATGTTTTCCAAAATTTGACATTGATCTATTGTGTAAGAAAATCAGGTAAAAGTTCCCCCAACATAGGCGAAAAAGTGAGATTCAATTTATTAAACAATCAACTTTTATGACTTTGTGTGTTACACAGAATGGTATCCAAACCTCAACAGCCGTGGCCTCACAATGACCCAGCTTCACCTTTTTACATCTGTCGTCTGATGTTGAGTCAGCTTGGTATGATGGCCTGGGAGAAAAGGTAACATTATATCCTGCTTTGTTTTGCCATTATAGTGTTAGCTGCCATAGATAGTTTTCTTTCTTTTGTCATTACTAATGTTGTACATATCTATACATTTCATACCATAAAGAGCAGTACTGTTTGGATACACAAAGAAGTCAAACCTCAACAATGAGAACACCCATAAAAATGTGTTCGAATAGTGATTCTTTTCTAAATGTCAACCAGTAGATGTTGATGTGGTAGTAAATAAAGATACAATACAATACCATCGTAATAAAACATAGCTTTATTATCGCTAAAGTAGGTCATTTTTGTGCGATAGTGAAATAAAACCAGACACAGTAAAAACAAATTACACATTTAAGAAAAAATCCAATAAACAGAATTTGTAATTAAATAATAAAACATTTAACGCTACCAAAGAAAGCTGGGAATAGAGACATAAATTCCAATGTTGGTACAAAATGTACATAATAAATTCTACTATAAGTTAGATTTATAGTGTTGATGTCAAGTTCTCTGGAATATTTTATTATCACTGGATTTTTATTTTCAAGGATTTTTGTGAAAATAATATGTTGGTATGAATTCATTTTTTGCATGTACATATTTCTGTATGTTAATGTGTAGTGAAATCATTCTTTGATTTGTGATTGGGATTGCTATTAAATCTATTTTATAATTTCTTGTCTTAAAGTGGCACTAGTTGTAACCAGAATGTTTTTTGAGCACAATATCGTACACCCTGAACACTATTGAATCACCTGTGAGTAAATTTAT
The DNA here is from genome assembly GCF_964340395.1 of Glandiceps talaboti. NCBI lineage: Eukaryota > Metazoa > Hemichordata > Enteropneusta > Spengelidae > Glandiceps > Glandiceps talaboti. Next base: position 31,116,517 of record NC_135550.1, on the reverse strand, counting down.
GTGCAGTTGTGTACATTAGTAATTTACTATCACAGACCGATTCATTAATCGTTTTGCATCTTTCTTTTCAATTAATTATCCACCTCTGTATAGCTTAGTTTAGTTTCAGAAGAAACTTCAATGTCTGTGTTTTAACCAAATTTTTTTTATCTCTATACCCCATAACATTCTAGGGCAAATTTTGATCTGCTGAAGAAGAATGACAAATTGATGAGAGAATTGAAGAATCTGGACTCACAGTTGTGGTAAGTTGAATGATCCAGTACAGAGATAGACTTGGGTGATTTGTTGACTATGTTTCATTTCTGTCAACTGTATTTGTCATTTAAGATCTCTTATCCTCTTATGGGATCACCTTGTTTCTTAAGAACCTACATACATCTTGTGGTGTTATATTTGTATAGTTCCCACCCACACAACAGAGACATTGATCTTGATAATCCATCTTTGGTATTTATTGCCGGGATTCTTCTGTTGTGATATTTCAGCCGTGAAACACACAAGATAGCAGTGCTATATGTAGCTGAAGGCCAGGAAGACAAGAATTCAGTGTTGAGTAATAGTGGGGGAAGTGAAGCCTATGAAAATTTCCTAGCTGGCTTGGCATGGGAGGTAAGTCAGTACTTTGAATGTAGTTGGAGTTTGTATAAATTCTCCTTTTATATCAACATCATATAATGATATCCTAGTGGTAACATTATTGGAAGCAGGCCCATTGCCCCCTGGTCCGTTGCCCTCCAGCCTTTTGCCCCCCTAACCTCCAACTGAATCAAAAGCACTTTTAGTATTTTTAAGTTTAGTTTTACGTGATATAATTTCTCAATTATCTCTCAGTTCTTAGAAATGACTTGTTCTGTTTGTCCGTCCCCCAAGGAAATTTTGTCTTCAATGCCATGGATACTTTACCGCAAATTGTGTAAGAGACTATAGTTCTAATTTTGGGTGTCATTACATGAAGGAAGTGATGTGTTCACAAATAAAGAGCATAACAAAAATCAGTCTGCACCTTGTCCCTTGGCTAAAGGATTTGCCGTTGACAGTAACAAATTTCTTTAAAGTAAAGAAGCATTCTATCTAATCAGTTTTCTTTGATAAGAGTATAGCATGTTAACTTTATCAGCATGAGAGGTGATATGTTGGCAATACAATGACTCTCTTAGCAATACGAACTGCCATGGCATAGGTGTTAACCTCGGCGTAAACATGACGACACCTTTGTGCCAACAAATTACACCTAATTTGTTCTAATGTTCACCACCTGACAGACAGTCTTTGAAATTCAACAGTATTACAGTACTAGATTCAATAACCTCAAAGAATCTTACATGTAAAAGATTCCTTTGAATTAACCAATGTGATCAATAACTTGACTTCAAGTCACTCTTATGTACATTCATGATCAATCCAACTTGAAAATGTGGAATATATTGTGGGGGGGGGGGGGGGGGGCAAAAGGCGTAGGCAGCCATGATAACAGTGACACTATTAATTAAAAAATGTAAAAATCCAAAATAAATACCCAATCCTCATCCATGTGGCCACTTTAACAACAAAATGAAAATACTTGTCCAGTTCTTTGTAGATGCAAGCTTTGCTGTAGATAGTGTTTATGTAAAAAGATACTGCTTTCGTTATTTTCATATACAACTTACAAGCCATGACTTAGCAATCAAAATGAAAATACTTGTTCAGTTCTTCTAACATGGAAACCTTAATATTGTGTTAAAAACTGAGAATACAACATCAGTTTGTATCATAATGTAAGCCATAATGTAGCATTGAAACTCTGAAAGGATTAATATGGACATATGGACATTGTTGGTTATCAAGAGATTGATCTTTCTTCAGATCTACATTTCCCCAATCGGATTAAAATCTGATGTTGTGAACTCGCCACAACTTCTTTATTTACTTCCTACTTTTATTGTCATTTGTTCTTTTTTGTTCTGTGAGCACCTGATACCTATATCTGATACAATACTATAGGAGTTCTCATATGAATCTCATACTTGCATGTAGCCAACCAAATCCGTCTTACAATATAACACTCAATGTTCGAAACTAACACAAAGAGAACCACCAAACAATTACATTGGTGTTTGCTCTCGAGCTATTTTTAAACAGAGCATTCTGAAGTATTGTTTGTTGTTGTTTGTTTGTTTGTTTGTTTGTTTGTTTGACTTTATTTAAACTCGATAAATTGTTGAGCCAAAGGCTCTTCTAACACAATGTCGAGTAAGGGAAATTTACAATATTTACATTACATATACAGAAAAATAAATGATGACAAATTGTACCCATATGTTTCAGCGTATTACATATTCTCACTCATCGAGTAAATCCATTTGGTGCTCACATTGTGTATGAGAATTCCTATAGTATTGTGTCAGATGTAGATAAAGGTGCTCACAGAACAAAAAAGAACAAAAGTAAGAAGTACATAAGAAATTGTGCCAAGTTTACTCCATCAGATTTTAATCAGATTGACATTGTCCTATCTTTGTTTAAGAATTATACAATTATCCTCTTACAATTTTCTATTCCATTTATCAATTGATGTAATTCAAGAATGTGGCTTTCACAAAGCGTTGCTTTGCACAGCTCCCATTCATCTTGAAATTCTTATACTTGTGTCAAAGTTTTCACAAGTGTTATACACTCCTCAATGAAGCAACAATGTTAATTACTGAACTTAAATATTTAGAGAAGAATTTGCCAGTGTTTGTGTCTGAAGAAAGTTCTTCTTTTAAAACGTATGTGTGATTTGACATTTGCTAGGTTGATTTGTCCACTCATACTGGTTTTATGGGAGGACTTCAGAAGAATAAAAGTACAGGAGACACAGCACCATTCTATTCTACTTCAGCAGCTGAAGTGATTTTCCATGTTGCAACTAGGATGCCAACATCCCCAGATGATCTCACAATAAAGGTAGGTAGTGTAAATCTCCTGTTAAACATGCAAAGGGCATTTTTATCACTTCAGACAGAAAAGGAACTTGGTATGTCTGTTTCAGTTAAAGGTTTATGTTTCCTTCAGAAGAAGAAATTGACAATGCTTGAAATACAGCATCAATATGGACATGATTGAAAATTTAACATCTTTCAAGCTAAATTTACGCCTTTTTATCATCGTTATTATCATGATACACTGTGAATATGGATACACTATGTTTTCCAAGATACTACGTCACTGCATTGCAAAGCAGGAAATTACTGATTTTGTGAGATGTGGGTTATACTGCCCTCTATTGACAAATTTTGGCAATGCTACAGCAACAGGTTTCATGTAATATGTCAGGTGTTTTGATATCCAAAACTGCATATCAACCTGGTTAAGTGAGTGTGTACTCTATTTCATTGCACTCAAAGATTCTACAATTTGATATCTACTTTTACACTATTGAGTTGTACTTGTTCATGATAGGGAAATTTTGAAGAAAAAATATGAAATTCTGGAGAATAGCTTCATTGTGTAATCAGAGTTGTATATTGTGTTGGGTATGTCTCAGTGACAAATAGCACAACCTTTCATTTTGTGTAAAAAAAATGTCGATTCAAAACGAGGAATGGAACAAATCAATTTTTTTCTGAAAATTTAACAGTGCGTGATTATTACTAATTATGGAAGGTGAAAACATCTCCCTCTAGTGATGAAGCTTGATCAATGTTTGTTATTGCACTACATAGTGATCTCTCCATGGTCATTTCTCAAATTAATATTTTCAAATTGGGCTCACAGATGGTTTATAGTGCATTTCTGTATTTGTAAAAGAACACTTGCTTGAAAGCTAAGGAATGGACAATGCCCTAAGACTGTAACCTTGAGTGGCTTGATTTTCAGTTGTATTCAAGTGTGTGCATGCATTAACCCTAATGAAACAAGATGCCAACAAATTCTATTATACTTTAAGATAATTTTATGATATTCTTGTTGTGAAACTCACAACTAAAAGAGACAGGGATTCAGGTATTGAAATAAACAAGGTTTTTTATTTTGGGGTAAAAAACATGAACAGCATGAATGAATATTTTTATCCCCATTAAGGCTGTGAATGGTAGATATTTTTAAGAGCCTGGGGTAGTCAAAATGCCAGCTGTCACCATGAACTTCAAAGAACATTTTGATATACCTAACCTAGCTTGCCTTGAACTGAGCCACGACTAGAGACTTCAGTGTTGATAGAATAGAAATTAATCAAAAGAAAATAATTTGATGTGTGATTTGCTCCTATATTGGAATTAAATCAGGTATGTTGGCACGGAAATCACGACGAGTACGCCAACTAAATTTTGTGTAATATTATTAGCCAACACTACTGAAGGAGATTAATACCAGCACAGACACATGCTGATGTACAGTTTTTCATTTGATAGTTACGTCACCTTGGGAACGATGAAGTTCATATTGTATGGTCAGAACACTCGCGTGACTACCGAAGGGGTATTATCGCAACAGAGTTTGGTGATGTACTTATCTGTATATACCCTCTCCCAAATCAGCTTTATCGAATACAAATCCAGAGAAAACCAGAGGTAAATAAATATCTTTAAAAATTAGATTGGTCATTGTAGCTCCTAATGATATGTGATTTATGAAAACAACCAGAAGTGTTCTAAATCAGAAATACTTGTGTTTGGTAAGAGATTCATCTGAAAACATTCTCCTCAAAGGTGAATATCACGTGTGTAAAACCTACCAAAACAAGAAATTTAATTTAATCAGTGAAATAGAGAGATGAAAAATTGATGTGTAAGTCGAGTGATTGTAGTTTGTCTCATGTCATGTATATGATATCAAATCAAGAGACTGTAAGCTGTACTCTTACATAGTTTCCAGATATTTTTAATCCATGCTGAATTCTAGCATTAAAACATGATGAATTTTTCAGCAATTTTTGATCAGGGTTGTTGTATTCTGTTTTCATTGCAAGTATTTATGTGATTACCAATGTATTGTGCAGTGGCAGAATCAGTTATATATATTCAGTACTGTTTTCAATTATGTCAGTGTGTTTGTATGGTTTCTGTAAAACTCAAAGTTCATCCGTATGTTGATTGTATTGAAGCAGACGATTCACAGAGAGATTATTATATCAAATGCGTAGACATGCTGCTGTGTGTGCCACAGATATGATAGATTTGTAAAGTTATTATTTCAAATCAAGTGTTTGCATTACAGTAATAGTATACAGGGAATATAGACATGAGAAAGGTACATTTTATGGCCCTGCACCATTTATTTAGCACTTGTATTCTGAGTATGCTCTTCTCCCTTGAATGTCATTATCAACAGGTGCCATATTTTGGACCATTATTTGATGGTGCTATAGTTGATCACAGAGTACTGCCTGGCCTGGTCAGGGCAACCGCTATCAATGCAAGTCGTGTCAAGAGATCTGCCATTCCATTGTACCAAAAATTGTATCCTTTCCTCTGTGTGTGTGTGTGTGTGTGTGTGTGTGTGTGTGTGTGTGTGTGTGTGTGCATGTGTGTGTGTGTGTGTGTGTGTGTGTGTGTGTGCACGCACATGTGCGCATGCATGTGTGTGTAGGGATGGTTCTCTCTGTGTGTGTGTGTGTGTGTGTGTGTGTGTGTGTGTGTGTGTGTGTGTGTGTGTGCATGAATATGTATGTGTTTGGATATTGTGTTGATTAGTATATTATATATGTGTGCTAGTACTTTCTAGAATGTTGATGTATTCTATGGGTGTGTTCTACCTGCAAGTCATTTTGTGTCATGGTGTATGTATGCCGACAAGAAGCGGAATAAACAAAATGATTAAACATCATATACCTGAAGCTAATGGTTATCCATAGTTCTATCCATGTTTACCTACCAGTGATACTTGAAAAGAAGAAAAGGAAAAAAGTCAAGTAAAGGTAGGACCATCCATCTGATTAATATAAGTAGAATAAAATATACATCTTAGGTGCCGCTACATATCTACAAAGTCTATTTTATTAAAAACTATGATTGGAGAATCTGTCTTTATTACCTTATACAATTAAAATTGAATTGTCAACAATTCATAGTGAAGGGAAAACAAAGGAAGAAATTTGATGTTCTTGAACTGTTTACTGCAGTGTTTCCACTGATACTGCAGTGTTTCCACTGATACTGCACTGTTTCCTCTGATACTGCAGTGTTTCTCACTGATACTGCAGTGTTTCTCACTGATACTGCAGTGTTTCTCACTGATACTGCAGTGTTTCTCACTGATACTGCAGTGTTTCTCACTGATACTGCAGTGTTTCTCACTGATACTGCAGTGTTTCTCACTGATACTGCAGTGTTTCTCACTGATACTGCAGTGTTTCTCACTGATACTGCAGTGTTTCTCACTGATACTGCAGTGTTTCTCACTGCTCTTTTCAGTGAAATGTTATTAGAGAATAGATTCTGAAAAAATGAATGAGTGCGCTGATAAAAACTGTAGAGGCCTGAAAATTATATAATTGTATGTATTGTTTACGAGATCAAATGTTTTGAAAATTCGACTTTACATATTTTGCTGTATAATTGTAGTGACACATTTCCCAAATGTGGCAAAAGGGGAATAGATTTGAAGAATTAGTGAGATTTTTATACTAAAAAGGGGTGTACAGTTAAAACTATATATAGGAAGGCTTGCGTGTGTCGGTATCTGATATAAATTTCTTTGTGTTCTGAGTGCCCTATGGCAGGGAAAGAGACAGAGGCAGAACTATTCTTTGGCAGGCAAATAGGCACATGTACCATCTGTTCAACAGTTAGGTGTCCAGGTCGTACACAGTTGATGTACTTTTTATCAGTTCACTCTAACCAGTACAGGTTGATGATATTAGAGTGTTCACCTATTCCAGTGGGGTTTCCATTGATGATATTAGAGTGTTCACCTATTCCAGTGGGGTTTTCCATTGATGATATTAGAGTGTTCACCTATTCCAGTGGGGTTTTCCATTGTTGATATTAGAGTGTTCACCTATTCCAGTGGGGTTTTCCATTGATGATATTAGAGTGTTCACCTATTCCAGTGGGGTTTTCCATTGATGATATTAGAGTGTTCACCTATTCCAGTGGGGGTTTCCATTGATGATATTAGAGTGTTCACCTATTCCAGTGGGGTTTTCCATTGATGATATTAGAGTGTTCACCTATTCCAGTGGGGTTTCCATTGATGATATTAGAGTGTTCACCTATTCCAGTGGGGTTTTCCATTGTTGATATTAGAGTGTTCACCTATACCAGTGGGGGTTTCCATTGATGATATTAGAGTGTTCACCTATTCCAGTGGGGTTTCCATTGATGATATTAGAGTGTTCACCTATTCCAGTGGGGGTTTCCATTGATGATATTAGAGTGTTCACCTATTCCAGTGGGGTTTTCCATTGATGATATTAGAGTGTTCACCTATTCCAGTGGGGTTTTCCATTGATGATATTAGAGTGTTCACCTATTCCAGTGGGGTTTCCATTGATGATATTAGAGTATTCACCTATTCCAGTGGGGTTTTACATTGCGGAAGAACAGGACATTTCAACTTTGTTGTCCTTTGACTTCAAGAAAAGAATCTATAATTTTGAAAACCAGTTAAACTCCATTGATATATGTATAATTAAGATAATTTCATCTGTGCTTAGCAGTGTCAGATCACATTAAAAAGAATTTTAGATTGATTTTGAGATTTGTTTAATATGTGAATAAGATATTATATAAACAGTTTGTCTTTATGTTCCTTAATCTAGCAACGATATCATTTATTATATTTCATATACAAATGATTGAATGTGATTATTGAAAATTAAAAAAAAAATTGCTATGTTATTAATAAATGCCAGGGTACTTACATATGACAGCAAATGGAAGTAATTAGATAAATAGTCTTATTAGGAAATTCTATTCAGACTAAACAGACATATTGTGACCTTCTGATTGTAGACACAACTTTAAATATAGCAATTTTTTGTGACATCTTTTCTCACTAAAAAAAGTCTCTTGGAGTATAGTTGTCTCTAGAATGACAACTTACTTGTTTTGTTATTCCACGTTGTTTTGAAACCATTGAAATGTTATATAAAAATAGCTTACTCCTAGGAGGTAAGTAGCACAGAGAAACCTGTCAAAAGTTGTACAAAACATAGCCCATCCTGTTCATTGTAAAATGACGGAGATAGATAGATCAAAATAGCATAGAGTCAGGCGGCAGTCCTTGAGCCAATTAGTTAGATTTGACAGAAACGGTCAATTTCATCATGCATAACATTATTTATAGTAGTCTAAAGTTATCCTTGTATTGTTACACAAGATGAAAATGCAGGGAAGGAAATTAAGAATTTGTCAATAAAGTCATTGCAGTTTCACTGGTGGAAATATTTTAGAGTGGGTGTCCAATATATTTTACAACTGGTACTATTTGTATTTATAACCTTCCAAAATGGATGACAAGGTTTCATTTCCCAATTAGGTATGTGTGTGTTTTTGAAAGTATATGCTGCCTTCAGATAAATAACTGAAATTGCTTAGAATGTAGAGAAAGAGAATGCAAAAACTATGCCAACCTGCAGGCATGATAGTTTGTTTGTCTGTCTGTCTGTCCGTCTGTCTGTCTGTTTGTTTGTTTGTTTGTTTGCTTGTTTGTTTGTTTGTTTGTTTGTTTTGGAAGATGCACAAGATACAATTTTCATGGAACTCATTACAATCCCTACTAATATGCTAAGAAAAGATTATTTAAAGTAAGCATGAACCTCAATAATTAACCATATATCCATGCAAGAATGGGTGTAAAATTTACCTGAGAACTTGGCCGAAAGTAAAGGGGTGTGGCTAAGTAAGTTTGATAGACAGGAGTATAGCAGGACTATATGGATGTTTACATGAGAACTTGGCCGAAAGTAAAGGGGTGTGGCCAAGTAAGTTTGATAGACGGGAGTATAGCAGGACGATATGGATGTTTACATGAGAACTTGGCCGAAAGTAAAGGGGTGTGGCCAAGTAAGTTTGATAGACAGGAGTATAGCAGGACGATATGGATGTTTACATGACCTGAACCAACCTAATCAAGTTTTGTTTAAATGTTCAAACTTGGATTTCTTTTATTTACTTGTCCTTTTTCTATCAGTAAATAACTGTACAGTAATAGTTTAAGTGAGAGTTGAGACTATCAATTTAGTAATGGAAAATGGACAACAGACCATTCTATAACAGTAAGTACCATGGGTAACTTGAATTTTCATAGAAAGGACATAGTTGGATTTTTTGTTTGTTTAACTCTCCTGAATTGTTTTTTTTCATATCTTTGTGTTTTGGTAATAGTTTATTTTAGCTATTTGTTGATTTGGTCCATTCCGATTCAAAATCATGGAAGTTTCCACTTTCATAGACTTCAAACATCTTGTGCTCTCAATATAAACTCACCAACAGGGAGCATTTCCTTGTTTCAGCCTCAGTACCAGCTGATTGTTCCCAACCATTGAGATTCAAATGACCATAGAAAAGAGTTGCTGGTTGCCAACCACACAAAAGATAGTTTGCCGTCACTTGTTTGAATATTCAACAGATGAGAAATCTGAAACAAAGCTGGAGAATGATGCCAAGGTGTATTATTATACCATAGTACTAGTAAAACCTTGGTGCCAGTACAAAATGTATGGCTTTTATCAAAGTTTAATTCTCCTGAGCATAATAGGTTATACACAGGGAACTTGAAACCATTGTCATGTGGATTGCTGCCCTTTGTATGATTGTTTGAACACAAGGCGGAGCAGTCTTGATTGGTGCATGTGTGGACAGCTGATCCCTACATGAGTGCACCTATATGCTAATTATGCTTACCGCATAACTGATGATTTAGATATCCAGCCAGTTCCTTGATTTCATCAATTAAACATTGATAATCCTCAGAGAATATTTAATGGACCCCTTGGGTGACCTTGGCATGTCAAGGTGTCCAAGCCAGTACCGACCTTGGGTCAAAGGAACATGAAGGGAGTGGAGGGGAAAAGTGGGGGAAGCCTGCTTTGTATCGAGCAGCTTGCCCTTCATTTACTTTTATGAATGCCTACAAGGTCAGTAGCAAAAAGACTCTGAGCCAAAGTAGCTGAGGGGATTGGCAACTTTTCTTTTTAGTTCCCTACACAGCTGCAGGCTTTCAACTTTCCTTTGTGTATATGCGTCGCACACTATTTCTTGAAGTTAAATAGTGATGGAAAAGATCGGTCTGTCACCGACTTGCCAGGAGTGAAGTAGTTCTCTGAACTAGTAGTGTCGCCAACTTGTTATCAAGTGAAGTACACCAAGGCAGTTAACTGTGAGCATTTCACTCATGAAATGTAGTGCATCATCACATCCAAACGAAACATAATACATGTACTGCCATAACTTTAATCTGTCCTGTTTTTTAGTTCAAGGTTGTTGTTTTTTTATTCCTTGTGCCCTTTTGCCCAGTTCAAGGCAATGCAAGAAAGTTATTTCAACATTATGCCTAAATTGTGTCTCATGAGAATGAAAATACAAAATGTACACAAAACATTAACAATGGGATACGTACAATAAGCTGGACTAAATATTGAGCTGTTCAGGAAAAAAGTTTCAATAATACAAATAAAAAGTAGATTATGATCTAATAATAAGATTCATATTTAACCCCCACCTCCACCTCCACCCCATTATACTATTACAGCCAAAGCATATTAGTAAATAAATTTATATGTGTGTATATATTAAATTGAGGGAAATTTGAAATTTTATACCAAGATTCATCAAGTGCAGGTTGTACAATTTCTTTCTTTATTTCTCTTTGTATCTATCTCCTTTGTACCCAGTTTATCTAACTCCACTGAAATCAGTGAATTTAACTTTGAAAAGAAAAGAATAATATTTCGAAAGAAATTATCAGACATAAAATCCACTCATTTGAATGTGTTGTTGCAAGCCTTTCCGATGTTGATGGAAATGGGTTAAACTCAACAGTAATGGCAACCACCATTTCTACAGTAGGCATTTGATAGTTGTCTGGATGCCAACTTGGTCTCTAAACCTGAGTGGAGGTGTAAATCATAATACTACCGTGTAGGGACTAGACTAATCTGATAGATGCTATCACCTCATACCCCAAGTCTTTAAATCCTCATCAACACAACCCCCCACCCTCACCCCCTGTTTAATAATTAAATATACACCCCTGTTTATTTCACATCACAATCCATTATCCAAACATGGAGTGTAAGAATCCTTTCTTCTTTTTACACATATTGAATATAGTAAAGCAATACCAGGTTATGATAAATGACTTTTGAGAACAATTCAAATATTCATGTATTTTCCACTGTATATTGTGATAAAAGAAAAAAAATGTACACATGTATATTTCATCCATATGGTAAAATGACACCATATTGCTAATGTACGATGTAACAGACATGCCTGTCTCTTCCATCATTTAACCAAACTCTAATGCTTGGATTTCTTTGATTTTTAGCACAACTGAATTGAGGTTCAGTAGTGCTATAGGGATCGCCTGGCATCTGTCTGTCTGTCTGTCTGGATGTGTGTGTCTGTGTCACTGTGTGTGTGTGTGTGTGTGTGTGTGTGTGTGTGTGTGTGTGTGTGTGTGTGTGTGTGCGCGCGCGCGCGCGTGTGTGTGTGTGTTTGTAAACAACTTAAAGTCAAAAACCGCTGAACCGATTGCCATGATATTTGGTGGGTCCATTACCATTGGTGTCTAGTTGGGAATTTGTTCAAAAAAAAATGATCTTACTACCGGTTTGTGATTTGGGTAAAAAAATGTGATTTTTGGTCAAAAAACTTAAACTCAAAAACTACTAGGCAGATTGGGCTGCAATTTGGGTGAAACATTCTTCAGGGTGTTATTACTAAGAAATGTTCATTATATGATGGTCCCATCAGTGATATGCAAATTAGGGCTAAAAATGTGTCTTTTTGATCAAAAATCTATAATTCCAAAACCACTGAGCAGATTTGGCTGAAATTTAATGGGAATGCATTTAGGGATGTATGGACAAAGAAATATTAAGCATACAATGATTCCATGAGTGATATGCAAATTAGGTGTAAAAATGTTCATTTTTGGTCAAAAACTTATATCTCTAAAAGTCCATGGTCAGTGAGTTTGAAACTTGGTGAGATGTTTCTGAAAGTGTTATTCTGCAGATTTTCTTCAAAACATGTTTACAAAATTGGCCCTAGCAATCATGAGTACACCCTTAGCAGCAACCAAATGGCAGTATATTTTGGTTAAATAACAACATCTTATGGTAGGCAAGTGAGTAAACATTTCTAAAAAATGCATGCAAATATCCCTAGCAACCATGACCATGCCCATAGTAACAGCCAAACTGTCGTGTATTTCACAAAGCTAACCATGGGGATTAATAGACAATTGAATAAATATTCAAAAAATGTATGTAAATTTGCCTAGCAACAAGACCACACCCATAGCAACAGCCAAATGATCACATATATTGCAAAGATAATGTCAGGAATTCATACACAGGTGAACAAAAATATACAAAAATGTATGCAAAGACATCTAACAACATGACCATAGCAACAGCCAAATGATCACGTATATCACAAAGATAGCAACATGGTTGGATAAGCAACTGGATAGTCATTCAACAAATGAATACCAAATTGTTAGCATGGACTAGCATATGGATAAACATTTTTAAAAACTGTACAGTTGTGCTACAATGCCATTGGCGGTATTTTTCACATTAAGACTTAAAAACAGACTTTTTAAAAATAAATGTGGAAAGCTTCTGAAAGCAGAGGAGGCAGTATACAAAATATGTCTTATTTATCAAATTGTTGAACAGCAAAAAGTGAGAAATTGTCAAGAATCCATTTTGTCAAGTTTTTGTTTCCAGGACACGACAATATTGAAGCACCATCATTCAATAGATATAGACATGATACAAGGAAATTGAAAAGGTTTTGACAGTAAGTAGAAAAATGATGGGTGGATCGCCTTTTTCAGAACTGAAATTTGATATGGATGCATTCACTCTGAAAGACTTGTTTGCATTTAAACCATCAATTTTAGAAATGAGAGAGAAAGTATATATAGATTGGTTAGACTGAAACAATAAACAGGCAAACAATTTGTGAGGGTTTTGGCAAACAGTCATTAGTTCTCTGTCACTGGTTTCATTATTTGTCAAAGCATTTATCATTTTTGTCACACCATGCCTTGACTTGACACCAGGAAACATGATGAGTCAGGGAAAGATGGAAGTGCATGTCACATCATGTTAGACTTTTAGGACGGGGACGATTTTAATGTGCGTATGATGATATATCAATTTTTTACTTGTTTTGCCGTAATATTGTCTGTCTGTCTGTCGGTCTGTAGATTCAGAATTCCATAACAATTTCAACCGTGATCAGTCATCACTTTGCAATTTCTATTCACACATTGTTATGTTCTTGATAAAAGATGATGAAGATAGACATTGTATGTAATGTATGTAATCTGTATAGCCCCACTGATAGGATGGTATTAATTTGAGAACCAGGGATTGAATCATGGGCTGGCTTTGAGCAAAGAAAGTACATTCTGTGCTAGATATTGCACTTTGATGACACAAATGTGGTTTTAAGTGGTGGTGGTGGTGGTGGTGGTGGGGGGGGGGGGGAATTCAATTATGCCAGTATCAACTTTAGGTAAGAGTTTACAATAATTGTTAAAACACACATGTTCATTATCACAGCCTATTTATGTGTGTATATTTTAGTCAAGGTGACAGATTTAGAGAGACAGACACAGAGAGGCAGACAGAGACACACAGTCATACACCAACCCACCAAGCAATCTGTTGCTTCAGCCAATACATTAAAATATTTCCCTTTTAATAAAACTGGCACTTTATCCAATTACATTAGAGGTAAACCCTACTAATGGTAAAATATCATTTTCCGTCGTATTTTTTGAGGCCGCAGTTTTTACAAAGTAGTGTTTAGTGTGGAACAGCTTCAGGGCATCCTGGTAAATTGATAAAAAAGAGGATGTGAACATCTAGCCAACTCCGTGCATTTTCAGCGACAAAGAGGAAAGCGGTTTTAATGAAATAAAAACCATCTAACAGTAGGGGATCGAGAACCACAACTGTGTGTCTGTTCAAAGGCAAAACAAAGTAAATGCACTGTAGTTTTGAGTGGTAATTGCTGACGTTACTGTTAGTTTGTACAGGTATGGTGCCAAGGAATTGTGCCATGGCATGCATGATTTGCTTCCTTGATTTCTGTGGCTGTTAACCGTATGAAACTTATTCAGCATATTTGTGGGGGTTTCAGGCAAGTTTGGCTTCTGTTTAGCCATATTCACATGTTGTGATAATATGATAACAATAAAATAATTCAAGTTTATGTACCCAGTATCTCTCCCAGTGGAGAAGTGTGGACATCAAATCCATGCCTTGGCATGTCGCACACTTATTAAAATCCATTCACTCAGTGACAGAGCTGGCTTTGATTTCTTTCCTAGTATCTTTATGTTTTTGTGCATAGAATTATGTTTCACAATCAATTTATTGTCACGTCAGTGCAGTAAGGTTGTATTTTCCTATAAAATTGCATAGCAGATGTGACCTTACTGCACTGATGTGATGTTCTATAGTTATGTGGTGCAAATGACATTTCCATACCAGTTTAGTGGTACAAAGGGTATATGGTAAAACTTCCTGAAGCCAGGACCTTCATCCATAAAACGTTGATCTTCAAAACCCATATCCAGACCACTAAGCTTAGCGTGATGGATGCCTTATTTCTTTTCAACACTTTGAAATAAAATTTGACAGATCATATTCATTCCCCCAAGCATAATATACAACATGTAAATAAAGTATAGTAGATATTCATTGTATTCTAAAATCATGATTGTGTTTGATGGAGTGAAGAGATACTAATGGAAATAATACAAAACTCAAACTCTTATTTTCCCATAAAATACAAACATAATGATATACTTTACTGGAAGATTGATTTCTGTTCAATATTTATATTTTGTAGATTGGTTAAATTATGAAGTGATAAGACGCAATGAATACCACATACTGATAATAACACAATCCATCATTGATTAAATCACATATGGGTAAATCAAAAGATTATTAATTATCGGATGATAAAACTAATGGACATAGCTATTTAATGCTCAGATTCACCTTGAAATGTACATACACATCCTCACAAACTTGACATTGAATGTAGTTTTTTTATTCAATCATTTAGTCTGTTTGTTAGTGTTGATTACAGATAATACAGGGATTACATGTTAGTACATCATCTGATGTTATCACAAATGATAGGTAGGCAATAATGTCACTGGATAGTATAAAATAAATGAAAACTGAGTATTGTGTTTATTTTATATGACTGAAGTGTGCAATGACTGATGGGAAGATAGTCAGCACAACAGATAAATGTTGGAAATTGTTTCTTAAAAAAATAATAATTAGTTTGTATGACTTCTTAGTTAGGAAAAAGACTATTAATCAGCAAGAGGGTTGGATGCAAGTAGACAAGATGTGGTTGAACTTAGCTGACAAATGGATTTACTGTGTATGGAGAGAATAATGGGAGTTACATTGATGGGAGAGATGAAGGGACCGAGAGTGGTAATATGGGGGGGGGGGGGGGGGGGATTGACAAATGGAAAGAGTGAATTCGTGAGGAAGGAGACAAAATAGGAGGTGTAGGGTTGAGTTCATAGTTGCTTGGAATACTTCATCATTCGCAGACTTTTGAGGAGGGAACTAAATTATTTATATTTAGGATTGAGTAGTTCCATGACATGACAACTGTAGTGTTTGTTTCTAGTAAATGTAGTGATTATGTCAAAGAATGAGTCACACTGTATTATGTAGAGGAAAGAGGCAAGATAGGCAACCCCAGGTGAAAGGAAAGGCAAAAACAATTATCATTTAGACCCAGATCAGAGACGGTAACTTTGAGTTGAAAGTTTATGATCAGTGATTTGATGAAAGTGGCTGTTTGAATGAAAGCATAAAATGTGAATTAGAAAGAAGTGTGAAGGAAATGACAAGGATGATTACCATAAGTCTTGTTTGATCACATCCTCTGAATTTTGCTGATTAAATTAAATATCGCAATGCTGTATATAAAAACATAGCCATGTCCTTGGAAAGGCAGCTCACAAAAGCAACTTAACAATTCCGTCGCCAGTCTTAATAGAAAGGAAATGATGTAAAGAAAAGAAGCTAAAATATCCCATAAAATATTATTACCAGATTTAAACTGAATGCCTTCCGTAAGGGCAAAGTCTTTAGATTTTCGTTTCTACATACAATGATTGTTGGAATGCAACAGAACATATGCGATTAGTTATGTTATGAGGTATGTACCAAATTATATTGAATTTGAAGTATGCATTTTAAAGATATACCCCAAGAGACGTACACACACACACACTCACACACACACACACACACACACACACACACACACACAGACTTTTCATTCCCAATATATAACCTTCCTTACTGAAGATAAAAATGGTATAATCACATTTGTCTGCACTGCCAAAAGTAGCACTTGTAGCTACAAAGCAAAGAGTGTGTAAATCCTTCCGGTTGCCATGTGACAGCATTTGGAGTAAAATTTATCACATCTTGCTGATCTGAAAATAGTGATACGGTAGAAGTTTGCTGTAGTATGCCATGTTTTGTAGGTTTGTTGCTTAGCAGGTTTTGAAAAGAGATAGGTGACAGTAAGGGGGGATTGAAACAGGTAAGCTCAGTGCTTGTTTTAGTAGGCCACAGTTGTGTGTGATTTACTATGGTGGTACTACTTCACGGGTAATTTATGGCAAGCTGGTTATGATTTCACAGTTGCAAATAATGAGGTGTTATAGAAGTGAAGGCTTAGCCCTCGACAAACACTCTTCAAACTTAGTGTACCACCAAAAATACAACCTGTAGTCATATATTAGGATTATACTAATGAAACTTGCTGGTTTTACAATTTTGTGACTTGTATCCCTGATATCATTTCATCTATTTTATGAAATTGTACTTGTCACGCGAAACACTCCATAAATATGAATTCTTGGAATTCGTTATGCAGTATTTTCAATAGGAAGTTTTGCAATTTGACAAACAAAGCAATAGCCATGTCTTGTGTGTTTGATTCTGTGTAATATGTAACCAGTATATATTCAATCCAAACCGTCTCAAATCATTCACCGTGTCCAATTCCTGCATTCTTCATTTCCAAACATTTCAAATTATAGTTTCACTACTTTTATAGTAGAAATCAAATTTTTTTAAATTTTCATTTTAAGATTTAATTATGACAGATTTATTAATTTGCTTTTTATCCAACACTATCAAAAGTTGATGTACTGCCTTATTTAGTAATATCACAACGCATCACTTAAAATACTCAATTTCAAGGGTATGGGTAATAAAACTGCAGGCAACGACATGCTGTTATCCATGGTATAATCAATGGTGTTGTCAGCAGAAAGGAAACACATCCCAAACAATGCCACTCACAGCTGTGTGTCCTTCAGAAGTACTGGAAATATCAGAAAACAAGACCGGAAAGGAAGTCATTTTTTTCATTGGCTATGAATGGAATAGAATGGTGGCGGTCAGAGGTCATGTAAAGAAAACATGACAAGGAATACATGACAAGACATGTACGAATACATTTCCCCCCACAATCATTCCAGAAGTTTTATGTTGGTTTAATGATTGAGGCTATTGATAATTGAATGCACATATTCTCATTCTAAAGCTTATTGAAGATAGTGGGAAAATTTGTTGAACAAACACAGCAAAGGTGGGAGAAATAAAGCATGTGAGAAAATGCAGGACATAGGATGTGAACGTACATGTCTTGTGATGTATTACCAACTATACAAAACAGAATGGAATCATTCTATCTGTCTATTACTTTCATTTCTGAATGCTCTCTCTCTCTCTCTCTCTCTCTCTCTCTCTCTCTCTCTCTCTCTCTCTCTCTCTCTCTCTCTCTCTCTCTCTCTCTCTCTCTCTCTCTCTCTCTCTCTCTCTCTCTCTCTCTCTCTCTCTCTCTCTCTCTCTCTCTCTCTCTCCCCCCCCCCTTCATGTACACTGTCATTCAGCTGTATGTATGTGTGTTTGTGGGGATAATTAATTTATGGTATCATAATAGTTTAAAACATATAGCACTAATCCCTGATTAGACAAGGTACCAAATGATTGAAAAGTTACTTGATAAACAGTTTAAGGAAAAGACCATAATGTCTGTACATCCAATGACCAGACAAATCATTCAAGATTCCGTTTAGATTTGGGATTATTGTTATCCTAGCCCCAGCATAATCTCAATACCTTGTTAGGTTTTTTCCCAATCACAACCAGAAGGCTTTTTTCTGTCTATGTCTCCATTGTTTGATTTCTCTATGACATTTCTCTTAGAATACTTTTGACTTCTTCAATGATTCTAGGCCCAAGGCTGAGCTATCATAGTATTTTGTTAATATTCTCTGTGGAATCGGAGTACTTTTTTCAAACCTGGCTGCGAGGAATTTTTATATGTAATTTTGCATAAGCCGATTGAGATAAACTGATTGAGGTTAGAGATAAGCCTTTGTATCGTTTCTCAGTGATGTTATCGTTGCGATTGTCACTCATAGTTCTGTCATCTGAATGTCTCTTCCCAACGTTCTTTACTGCATTTTATGTGTTCTAAGTAGGTGCTTCTGTTGTGTTCTTAAAGTTGTTATATTTCTATAGTAATGATGAGTATTCATCAAATAAAAGACTAGATCACAAAAACAGTTCTCTCCAGGGATTGCAATGAAGTGTGAACAGGATATCTTGTCATCATCATGTGTTACAGTTTGAATTGTTACATCAATGTATCCGTTCCTTCTGTCACTGAATTCCTCATCGGATAAAAACATATGCAAATTTGACAAATGAGATACTAGTAAGCGAACACTGTACTGCAAAAAATGTCATATCTCTCTCTCTCCCTCCCTCTCCCTCTCCCTCGCCCTCTCTCTCCCTCTCCCTCTCTCTCTCTCCCTCTCTCTCTCTCTCTCCCTCTCTCCCTCTCTCCCTCTCTCTCTCTCTCTCTCTCTCACTCTCACTCTCTCTCTCTCTCTCTCTCTCTCTCTCTCTCTCTCTCTCTCTCTCTCTCTCTCTCTCTCTCTCTCTCCCCCCTCCCTCCCTCTCTCTTATATTCTTATTCCCTTAGGATGTTTCAAAAAAATGCAGACCTCCGTATCATCTAGTGGTGCATTACAACACCACGCAGTACAATGGAAACTTTCCATCTGCCTGATATCAGTACAGCACCAGGTGCAAATAGTACCAAATCTTACACCATATTGTCAACGTGCAGGACAGGCCTGTCTAAACGATACACATATATGTGATTGGGGTTCCTTTCACTTGCATTCATAACAGTTTAGTGACAATTCCTTGTATGGCCCATTCTCTTCTTTTCTTGTGTGCATAATGAATACAGGCCCAAGGGCAGGTGATAGTGCTGTCAATGTTTGTTCAGTGCTTTTCATCTAGATAATCAGCTCAACCACAAAGTGGACTTCTAAATACACTCGCTAACAATTTTTTTCATTTTGCTTAAGCAAGTTCAATATGTTATGATTTATTGAAATTTCAAAAAAAAAATAGAATTTATGTTTGGGTTTTTTGGATTCATATTTGCTATGTTGAAAGCAAAATAAAGTTTGAATATTAAATATCAACTACATAGTTTCATATATTTCCTTATAAGGTACATATTTCATTCCTTTTTGCAAATTGCATTTATCTGTTTTGTTTGTTTGTTGTTTTTCCATAATCATCAGGACTTGGTATAAATATGAATAGTGCAATGTAGTCTTGTATATATGCAGCAAAGAGTTAGAGTCAGTGAGACCATTTTAAATTCACACCAGCGAATATTTTCTGTGTTACCATTTACAGTTTGTAGCCCTATTACACTGGAATGGTGTATATGTCCTGTGTTATCATTTGCAGTCTGTAGCTCTATTACACTGGAATGGTGTATATATCCTGTGTTATCATTTACAGTTTGTAGCTCTATTTCACTGGAATGGTGTATATGTCCTGTGTTATCATTTACAGTTTGTAGCCCTATTACACTGGAATGGTGTATATATCCTGTGTTATCATTTACAGTCTATAGCTGTATTACACTGGAATTGTGTATATGTCATGTGTGTCCTGTGTCACCATTTACAGTTTGTAGCCCTATTACACTGGAATGGTGTATATGTCCTGTGTTATCATTTACAGTCTGTAGCTCTACACTGGAATTGTATTCAGTTGTTGAAGAGTATAGCTTTTCAGAATTTGTTAGCTCTATAAGGACTCTATGGTATGTGTGAAATTGTATTACAATTAAACACCTCACTCTATGATTTCAGGCAACACTTGTATCTAACCATAACTTTTCAGTCATGTAAGTTGTCAGGTTGTGCAATTCACCGAAATCAAAACTGTACATTCGACTTCAGAAGTGATTGCTATGTATTTGATGTATCTGATATCATTTCTTTGAGGAGATTCACTCAGTCATACCTGGTGTCACACTTGTGTGATCGGGCATTGCTAACATTGAGTGTGTGATGAGCATTTCAAACAGTGGACTGTTTGCGTCTGAAGTATGTGATGTGACAGACATTGCTATTAAGGCGGAGACTTAATGACTGAGATATTTATCAACATGATATACCTTTCAATATATGAAAATGATTTTATGAAATTCATATTTGATAATATGCCTTTCTTAGAATATTGAATACAACCAGCAGTTAGACTACAATAAGTGGGTGGGTGGATGAAAATGAAATCAGGGAGTTTACTTTTCCATAGATATGTCCTTGTAAAACAATGAGAAAGAAGGCTTGTGTCTAGACAGCTCTGATAAGTGTACTGCCCTCTGTCACTTCATCCCATCATTATGATGTTTCCATGACATTCTTTATGTTGAATATCTTCTACATATCAAGTTAAATAATTGTATTTATTGAAATGTGACAACACATCACAAATAAATATATATATATGGATGGATGGATGGATGGATGGATGGATAGAAAGAAAGTCTTTATTTCTTTTAACTTAATGTATTGTGGATAAAGTAAAATGACCACTAGTTTAACTTTAATATTTTGACATCTATCAAAGTTTATTTTGCAGAATTTTAGCATTTGGTTTACTTTCATTCAGTGTAGTGTATGCAGGAAGGACCTCACCATAATCCACAAAATAATTGTTTTCAAAAGTGAAAATGACCCCACCCATAATGACAAATAGCTATAGCACATACCCTTGCAACAAATACAAAGATGCTAAATCATACATTAACAGTTTAACAGATTTGTCTATATTGTTGACAAGAGGGGAGTTAGCTGAATGTTTGATTGTATCTCAGAAGTTTGGGTACACACAATTAAACAAACAAACAAACAAATGATTGAATTGATGTGTAACAAATGCCCTTCTTTTGTATGTAGCTCTCAACCAGGTAATCATCAGTCAAAATATGGGGGGGGGGGGGTTCAATGAAAGATGGTAAAATTTGACTGTTCCCTTTCAAAAGCATACTATGATCATAAGACCTGAGGTTAAGTTGATAAAATCTGGGGTGAAGGGGGGAGGCGTTGAGTATCAGGAGACAAACTGGTAAAGTTTTTACCATTGTTTCCCTTCATGAATATGATATAATCAATGAGAGAAAAAACTAAGGGAGAAGAGTTTGTCATGTCTCCTCCCTCGCTTTTACAGTGCTTTATAAACCTTGTAGAAGCAAAAGAATTCATGTCTTATCTCCAATATCAATAAGTTTATACAATAACAAAGTAGTATCAGGGAAGCAACCACACCCAAACACAAACTATGGTACTCAACTACATCAATCACAAATCATCAAAAGTATATATTTACCTAACTCTTTTCTCCACCTTCTTTGCCCAGTTAAAAGTCCTTCTGAAAATAGTCCAAGTTTGGAATGTGAATTATGTGATATTCATTGTCATTTTACCAACATATCATCCCTTCACAAAGCTGTTACCTAAACACTTCAATATGAATGCTGTGCTGTATATAAACACATTTACTTTGACCATGTTTAAACACATGGGGAGTTAAATACAGTAATTCGAGTACTCATGAAAATATCAAAGGAAACCCCATATGTGAAGGAAATGGTAAAGCAATTTGTTTTTTAAATATGAGTGACGGCTATTACTAGCAGATTAAGCATTTTTGTCAGTTAGAAACAAATTTGAGTAATTGCCAACAATATCAGCTGCTGTTACTGCACTGCATAAACTGTAGTTTTATTCAAAAAGTGTACTACCCCTGGAAAAGTATGTGCCCAGGAGGTGTTGTCCTTGTAGAATGTAGGTGTTACATGTAAAACAGATAGACTCTACTTAGATGTAGCATAGAACCCCGATTTCATCAAATATATGCCTATCTCGTCAATTTCTCCAGCTGTGTCTGATGTTGGCAATAGCATAAGTAACATTTAGCTTTGTCCTCACTAGATCCTATGTGGGTGTCTGTGTGTGGATGTATGTTTTTACTTTAACAGCTAGTATAAAAAGAAAACAAATGAAACATTGGTGATGAGATTTTTGAGCTGATGTTATAACAGGAGCTCCATGATATACATGGGAGGAGTGATGCAATGAAAGTTTTTGAAATTGTAGTAAAGGGGAATAAGG
The DNA here is from genome assembly GCF_964340395.1 of Glandiceps talaboti. Taxonomy (NCBI): domain Eukaryota; kingdom Metazoa; phylum Hemichordata; class Enteropneusta; family Spengelidae; genus Glandiceps; species Glandiceps talaboti. The sequence goes on along the minus strand of NC_135550.1, from coordinate 31,093,804 downwards.
AGAAGCCATAGTGGATTATTATATGCTTTTAGACATACATTGCAACACCGTTTATTAATACAAAATTACAGTACTTGTCTTTGTTTTGGGTTTGGCATGACAGTAGAAAACCATCACAACACACAGGGATAAATGCTTCACTGATTTCTTTCCTTGCTGTGATCAGAGTAGATGTTTTCTGTTTTTTCTACATAGGTAGCAAGATGTTATCGTACAAGCAGTCCACATATAGTGATTGTTTCATCCCATTTTGATCAAAGCAGATGTCAACATCCTTGTTATCAATTGTTTACAACATACGTACGTACACAAGAGAATCATCTCTAACACACTTCAGCTCTTTATATCTTTTGTAGGAGAGGGACAATACCGTGTCAATTTGATTTCATTCCATAATACTTTACATCTGTCATAGTTGCAAATAATAACCAGGCAATTAGGTACTACTAAAGTAGTCTATGTTGCCTTTGATGTGCTCACTGTACCAGCATCATAACAGTGCTATTTTTTGATTCCATCCTATTTGGATAGGAAGAAAAGGAAGGTCAAATGAATAGAAAAGAGGTGATGTCAATTTTGTTGTGTTTATACACTGTGTGTCAGCTACCAGCATTTTATTGACACAATATGTTGTCAGTCTAATATTTGGTAAAAGTTTTGTACTAGTTCTAAAATTAACTTGTTCTATTGAATAATCTTTGCTTCAAATGTTTGAATTGTGTGAACACGTGTGGGTGTCCCATTGTATTCAGTTCCGTACCACTTTGCTGCTATTTTTGGCTACAAATTGAAAACAATTTTATGTTCCTCTGATAGTTTCTTTTTTGTTCATTGTCCAGTTTTATTTTTCTACGGGTAGCTTTTGTGGGTGATTATTTCAACTTTCTCTAGTTAATTATCATTTTTATTTCATCGTAACTCTTCCTGTGGGTTATGAGAAATTTTCCAAAGATTACCTTTGAAAAAAATGATGGGAAATGAAATGGAAGAAAAAACGATGTTCCAAATATTGGAAAAATATGTTGAAAATTGAGAGACAAAGAATGGGGGCAAATTGTAGAGGGTGACTACTGAGAACTTGTGAATACAAAGAAGTGTTATTGTAGACTGAATTTATAATTAAACTGATCATTTTGAGTGAAATGATCAAAATTTATGTTTGTAATTTAGTCTCTGCAGGATAATTTAGGGAAATATCTGCAAGATATTTAACTATATCTAAAAATTCATCCGATTTACTTAATTCAAAATACATAAATTCTCTCAATACTAATTCTGTAGAAAAAAACCTAAAGAAATAAAGACAGTGTACACATATCATAAAGAAAGGCAAATAATGTATTCATACGTTAGTGTGTTCTCAACGTCTTTGTGCAAGTTGTGAACTTTTAAAGCAAAGTTGTGAACTACTGCAGCCATGTGTTGTGTTTTTGTTGATGAGATGATTCGGGTTCTTGAATAGGGGTCATGACAATTGGATAAGCAACATATACTATACAATGAAAGCAATGTAGCAACTCATGACTCAGTGTCTAGAGGAAAGGATGTTGCAAAAGATATGTGTCACATGTTGCATAATTGAAGCCATTCCTCTATTATTTAGATAGTTTCATACAGTAGAGTTCTCAGTATTACAGGTACCTTACACTTATGTTCTAAGTATCACAGGTACCTTACACTTGTGTTCTAAGTATCACAGGTACCTTATACCTTACACTTGTGTTCTAAGTATCACAGGTACCTTACACTTGTGTTCTAAGTATTACAGGTACCTTACACTTGTGTTCTAAGTATTACAGGTACCTTACACTTGTGTTCTAAGTATTACAGGTACCTTATACCTCACACTTGTGTTCTAAGTATTACAGGTACCTTACACTTGTGTTCTAAGTATTACAGGTACCTTATACCTTACACTTGTGTTCTAAGTATTACAGGTACCTTACACTTGTGTTCTAAGTATCACAGGTACCTTACACTTGTGTTCTAAGTATTACAGGTACCTTATACCTTACACTTGTGTTCTAAGTATCACAGGTACCTTACACTTGTGTTCTAAGTATCACAGATACCTTATACCTTACACTTGTGTTCTAAGTATTACAGGTACCTTACACTTGTGTTCTAAGTATCACAGGTACCTTATACCTTACACTTGTGTTCTAAGTATCACAGGTACCTTATACCTTACACTTGTGTTCTAAGTATCACAGGTACCTTACACTTGTGTTCTAAGTATTACAGGTACCTTACACTTGTGTTCTAAGTATTACAGGTACCTTACACTTGTGTTCTAAGTATTACAGGTACCTTATACCTTACACTTGTGTTCTAAGTATTACAGGTACCTTACACTTGTGTTCTAAGTATTACAGGTACCTTATACCTTACACTTGTGTTCTAAGTATTACAGGTACCTTACACTTGTGTTCTAAGTATCACAGGTACCTTACACTTGTGTTCTAAGTATTACAGGTACCTTATACCTTACACTTGTGTTCTAAGTATTACAGGTACCTTATACCTTACACTTGTGTTCTAAGTATTACAGGTACCTTACACTTGTGTTCTAAGTATCACAGGTACCTTACACTTGTGTTCTAAGTATCACAGGTACCTTACACTTGTGTTCTAAGTATCACAGGTACCTTACACTTGTGTTCTAAGTATTACAGGTACCTTATACCTTACACTTGTGTTCTAAGTATTACAGGTACCTTATACCTTACACTTGTGTTCTAAGTATTACAGGTACCTTACACTTGTGTTCTAAGTATCACAGGTACCTTACACTTGTGTTCTAAGTATCACAGGTACCTTATACTTATGTTCTAAGTATCACAGGTACCTTACACTTGTGTTCTAAGTATTACAGGTACCTTATACCTTACACTTGTGTTCTAAGTATTACAGGTACCTTATACCTTACACTTGTGTTCTAAGTATTACAGGTACCTTACACTTGTGTTCTAAGTATCACAGGTACCTTATACTTATGTTCTAAGTATCACAGGTACCTTATACTTTACACTTGTGTTCTAAGTATCACAGGTACCTTACACTCAGTACCATAAGTACCTTACAGTGCATTTGTATTCTGTAATCTTTTCCTATTTTTTTTCTGTGTTTTCTTTGTCATATTTACACTACCCATACTTCCATACACTAGCTGACCTCGTCTTCAGGAATGAAATGATTCACACCTTTACATTTCTGCTGCCCACAAGCCCCACCCCCACCCATAATATCATTTATGGTGCATACAAAGGTTTCAATTACAGAACCCATGTGTGAATACTATATTTTCATTTATTAGAGACACTACTGCCAGCATATGTACAGGGTTGTTTAAAATTATTGTTTTTCTAAAAATAAACATCCTGTTTTTAATATGATGGCTGGCTACCTGTTGCTAGTTGTGAACTAGACTTTTTTGAATGGTAATATTTTCAAATTTGACCACCACTATATTGTCCTTTCAAATAGTATAATGATGTTTCATTCAGTGAAAATTAACTCAGACTGTATACAGAGTATAACCAACTTGTTGACTTGAATGGTTTTAATGTGAGGTTTTGACAGTCATGAGTCTCAAAATCAAAGGAAATTTAGTGTTTGCAAGTTTTATTGTACCTGTAAATGCTAAAATGAGAAATGTTGATATTGTGGAAATTTTGTTATGGAAATGTAAGTTATCAACCCTAACACAATAATTGCCATAAAATGCCATCTTACATGATGGTTTTAAGAGACAACTTCCCTTATTGGTTAAACCATAAAGATGTATTATGAATGATGCTTTCACAACCAATCAAAACTCTGCACATATTTACCTGAAAGTAAATGAATTATCGTACCCTGTGAATTCAAAGCTTGTAAGTTGAATTACTATAACGTGGTTTTCATATTATCAAATGAATAAGCTAATAGAAAGAGCTATGAATATTTCACTGAAATAAACCCTTTCCATGTATTTCAATAAGCATCACAGTGGAGTATGATTTCAGAATAAAAAATGGTGAATGCATGGATTGCAAAACATGAGAAGGTTCCAGCAACCTTGAATACACAAAGACTGTCATGTACTTTCAGACATATACCCCAAAATATTAAATAATTCATTTAATTCCTCTTAGAACACCCAACATGAGACTCGGAGAAAGGATAATCCACTTCGGCTCTGGTTTCACAAAAACACTCACATCACACACATGCTTATAGATAATGACACCTGCTAGTGTTTAATAGCCATTGCTAAGCATATTCTGCTACCTTGCCCCACTCCCACCTCCAATCCTCAAAGAAAACATTTCATAAATCCTAGTTTGAATAGTTTATGGCCCGAGTTTGAAACATCTCCATACCTAAGTTGGGTTCTATATTTCACGCCAGTAGTTAGGTAAGTTCTACCTGATTTCCTTAGGGCATATTACCAGGACTCAAAAGTTATGTATGAGAAAACTGTCAAATTTAGCAGATTTGTCAAAGTCTGTAACCAGGGTTCTAAAATGTGTAGCGCAACGTTGTATATGGTGAGCTCACCTGCTTACAGGTCCTTGCAATTATAACATGGGTATTATCTTTCTTTGCACCGCAATGAAACTCATTTTCTGTTCTTTGCACAGCAGACTCTCACACACCTCAAGATAAGGTACAGCAGTTGGTCGATAACTAATTGGTTGAACCTTTTCAAGTTAAGATGTGCCATTATTGCATCCACCTTGATAATATGTACTGCCTATACTCCCTTCAGGGCACAAGTGATGTCATATGCTGTGGTATTTTTTATTAAAAATGAGTGCGTGTTTTTCGATATGAGTGTCTGGAAGGCTATGTTGGCTGCCTACTTATGTTGCCCCAAGGCATGTGCTGGTCAGTTTTGTCTTTCGCTTTTCTAACAGTTTCTCATAGAATTAGCTCCAGGATGTCAGAGTAAATTAGTCGTGTTCCCATCTGTGCAGTTGCTGACCCTGAGGGCCATTGTTGTATTTACTAAAATTGGTGGCCTCCAAAGACTATCATCAGTAATTCAGAGAACCGATTCCAGCCCCGCTATTTAGTAACATAGTGGAAAATCACAGTATAACTGCAAGCAGTATATTAATCATCTTTCCAAAAGTGCATGCTTTGTTGCAAGACTCATAACAAAAGACTTCCAAGATACTTATTCAAAAGACTGTGGATGCGCCATGGCTTCCCTCTTTCTCGCCCACTTCAACTAACTTCAAATAATTATGATACATTGAAATAGCATAGTTTCACCATTGACAAGCTAATATATAACATGGACTATAAAATGAATTCCTTTTGCTATATATATCCATCAGCATGTTTTCAAAATGATACTTGTATTGCAGTTTAAGGTGACAAAGATTCTTTGTTCATACTACAAGTAACAACTGTTTGTCTGATCAGCGAGATTAAAAGTGCATAAACTGAATTTATACATTTTCGGGTGTAATATTTTGCTGCATAATTAAAAGGTAATCATAGTATTTTACTTACTGAAGCATGCTTAACCATCACTTACAATTGATTGAATGCAAACCTGGTATTAGGATATAACTAATGAGCAATCCCATGATGAAATTTATCATATATGTACATGTATATATTAAAATATGTCAAGGAAATCCTTACTATGCAATCAACTGTTCTTTTAATGCCAGAACACAATTGTAATGTCATAGACGGCATGCATCAACATTAACATTATACTAGAATAGTTCAGTCAATGTTTCATGGAAGTATTTTCACTTGAATAAAAAGCTTATAAACTCAATTTATTATATATGTACATGTTCATATTAAAATATGTCAAGGAAATCCTTACTTTGCAATCAACAGTTCTAGCAATGCTATAAGACAATTGTAATGTCATAGAAGGCATGCATCAACGTTAACATTATACTAGAATAGTTCAATCAATGTTTCATGGAAGTATTTTCACTTGAATAAAAAGCTTATAAACTCAACTTGTGCCACTTAAAAGTTGTGTCTCCATTCAAACAGAAATAAATAAGTTTATTTGCTTAGGCTAAACCATGGTGTCTTCTCTTGCATCGACATTGAGTAGTTGCTAACTACAGAATCTGGCTCACTTAACTTACTCAACTTTCTTGCCTTTTGGGAGAAACTCTCTTCTCACTTGAACTGTACCCCTTCTTGATCAAGTCAGACAACACTGCTGTCACTTATTTTTTCAGTCATCCTTGCTTAGGCCTGATTAGCACAAAAATTCTTTGGAATTTGATAGGAGTGAAGGCAGTTTCCCCATTGTCTAGCTCATGCATTGTATGTAGGTATTCCTTGCTTAAAAGTAGATTCTATATTTGTCTATTAGGATGTTTTTAGTTATCAGTATTATAAACAAATATGTTTCATTTAGTGGATGAGACTTGCATATTAATCAGTAATTTACATAGTCTGGAAGAGGATAGCAATTCAAGAAGTGAAAATGTGAAATGTTGAATTTAAGTACAAAACCTTTGAATGGTAATTTTATGAAAGTGACATAAACCATGGCTGTTATTCATAGATTGGTTTGATAACTGCAGTTTTGTAGTTGAATATTTATAAAATGTCATTCATCATAAATTACAATGACTTTATACAGAAAAATGTTAAAAATGATACCATACTATGTACTACACTTGTACAGACATGTTGGAAAGAAATGCATGCCATGTATAAATGATATCACATCACACAGTCACTGAGTGTGATGGTGTGGCCTCACAACCTGTTGATGGCAAGATTTACACAGTCTTGGTGCTTGTCTTTTAGTGACACCTACTAATTTGGAATGCTGTGGGTATTTAAAAAAAAACTATGGTTAGAGTGACAGGTAGTGTTGACATTTCAGATGTAACAGATGGCATTAAAACCTTGTCCTGGGGCAGGGTCGTGTCAAAAGTGATGGATATCACTGTGGAAATATAAGCCAAAGTAGTGGCATCTGTGAAAGGATGATAATTTTCAGAAACAATACAGATAAATTAAATGCCAACACACGTGTCTGTCTTTAGCTCTGGTCAAGGGCTTATGTCTGATTTCAATAGACCTCTGTGCAGCGTGTTGCTACATACAGTAAGAGCATGTTTGTCATCAATAAATTGTTGTCCATTCTGGAGAACAATATGTAATGTATTGGCACTATTTTTAGATGGTAAACCAGAGAAGTGAGATACCATCTATCATTCCAGTACAGGCTGATTTCCAAGCACATTATTCTATCACAGGTTTTTGTCTTGAACTGCTATAAAAAATGGCATCACCACTTGTTCGCAGAGTTTCTGAAAATTTGTCAACACATAGAGAAATCTGATGAGCCATACAATGACAATGTTTTCCAGACAATTTATGGTAATTTTGATGTGGAACCTTGATGAAAGGCTGGGGAACTCCCATAGATAAGGTACTTGTTACTGTAAAAAAAACACTGGTAGGGTACCCTGGCAACATGACTCACAAACTTATTTATATAATGCCTACTTTACCACCCATAGATAAAAAACACTACATATCAAGTTATTACACTCTGTTGTAGGAAAATGAAAAAATTGTAAACCACTAAGCAAACTTTCATATTTATATTTGTTATCTCGGTTCCAAGACTAGCCACATGGTCAACATCAGAACATATTATTGAAATGATTGCTATAGTGTACAATACTACACACACACACACACACACACACACACACACACACACACACACACACACACACACACACACACACACACACACACACACACACACACACACACACACACACACACAATAACCTGTGTAGGTATTTATATGCACATCATTGGATTGTGTGTCCAGCCAATGACCCAAGTAGGAGTTTCATAACAACAGAAGATTACACACATAGCAAAATTTTCTGGTTCTGAAAAACAATTGAAAATCAACTCAGATTCCCAAATTTTTTTTTTTTTCGCCAGTATGTCTTTTATTTACCATGGAATTGTTGAAATTGATGCAGAGGCAGTCAATGCCCTCGACTGTCTATGGTTAGTCTGTTTTGAGCTACCATTTACCAGCTTTGTTTTATGCAGAGACAGTCAATTCCCTCAGCTGTCTATGGTTAGTCTGTTTTGAGTTACCTTTGTTTGATACAACCCTGCAGAAACCAATAAAATACTACAGTTTCTGGTGACATTTTGTCTAAGTAAAATGACTGAAGTATCACCTTGCAGACAACAAATGCAGTTGACGGCAAACATTGGCAACTGCACGTCTGTCTACAGCTAGTTGAAGTAAGTTTAATTGGTTTATTTCATAAAAGACAGAATGTAGATCATGCTATCTTAGAGTAGAATATGCAGTTTGTTATTGGCTTCTGCATTGTTGTATCAAACAGGGTTGGTGAACAGTAACTCGAAGTAGGCTGTAGCTGGTTTTTTGTTCCTTCAAGAAATCAGATGAAAGTACTTTTGACTAATGACTTTCTACATAATTATTTCTTGTTAAATCAATGACAATGAAACCCTTGTATAAACTACAAATCCGTCAAAAATAAAGTATTCACCTGTAGCAGTATTTTATATCTCATTAGCATATTAACACATACAGATGGTACGATTTATTTAAATCCAAATAGATTTAGGGGGGAAAATTGTGTAATTTCTTTGTGTCAAATTAACAGATATTAAAAATGAGGATGGTGAATTTGTAATTGCTCAAGAAATGGTAATTTGCACTTTTTTGTCACTTCATTTATAATTTGCTTCATGTCTCAGTATTAATAGCCAGGCCAGGAAAGCTTTTATACTTCATAATCTCAATACAATAGAATTTCTTTCCTTGCTTACTGTACCCAACAGATGTTAGTGACTGATAGATGCATTCATCTCAAACTTCAGTTGTATTATGATACATCTATATATGTAGTCCAAAACTAGGCTGCAAATATAGATTTGTTTCTAGTGTACGGTAGGACAAACTAAAGATACATCTACATATGTAGTCCAAAACTAGGCTGTAAATATAGATTTGTCTCTTGTGTACGGTAGGACAAACTAAAAATACATCTACATATGTAGTCCAAAACTAGGCTGGAAATATAGATTTGTCTCTTGTGTACGGTAGGACAAACTAAAGATACATCTACATATGTAGTCCAAAACTAGGCTGTAAATATAGATTTGTCTCTAGTGTACGGTAGGACAAACTAAAGATACATCTATATATGTAGTCCAAAACTAGGCTGTAAATATAGATTTGTCTCTAGTGTACGGTAGGACAAACTAAAAATACATCTACATATGTAGTCCAAAACTAGGCTGGAAATATAGATTTGTCTCTTGTGTACGGTAGGACAAACTAAAAATGCATGTTGCCCAATTTTACACACCAATTAAACCAAAACTTGAAATCAAATGAAAATTGCAGCGTTTACTACTGAGGTCAAGACATGATATTTTGAATGTTAGGGAGCCAGTACTTTTAATACCTCTTCAGTGTTGTCCAGCTAGCACAGACATCTGTCGCCACATCTCTAAGTGCCCCTCTCAGGTTTCCTAGCTCAGTTTCTCACTACCAAAGAATTTATATCAAGTATAAAATAGTTTATCATGTCATAAAAAGTAATAATAAAGCTAAAATATGCTGTTAATATAGCATTAATGCACTAGTGACGTTATTTTACATTAAGTCTAAATATGTATTCATTTAAGTAATGGCAGACATTAGTACTGGTTAATAACCATTAGAAGACACATTTCAAGAGTCAATGGTTATGTTATACATTACCTGTAAATTATTACACTTAGGAATGAGAATGTGGCATGTCCGGAAGTGAAGTAGTTAGCATGTCAAGCATATACAGGGTGCACAAGCAGTAATTTTGATTGCTTGTTATCACTTTGCTGGGAAGCAATAATGGAATCATGAGTGAATGAATGAATGAATGAATGTGATTATTATGTTCAAAGATGGATATGGTCTCATAGTCAAGGAAAGCATAGTGTTTTGGGAAGTATGTTGACAGTCACATCATTGAACATAATTAGTATAGGAAGCTGCTGATAGTATCAGTTGAAATGTGACCTTGTGTTAACACTTCTTTGACAAATAGTGAGATAAGTTGACTGATAGATTGTCATTTCTGTTACCATTATCATTACAACAATATTTCGTAAATGTTCTTAAATTAAATATTTTTAGTGTGAAATTTTAAAATTGTATTCTCCCCAGGGAGTTGAGGAAGTGTAAAGGGCTGTTGTGCCGATTAAGATAAGGGATAATAATTGCAAAGCGCTTTGAGCACAGAGTGGGAAAGCACTATAATATATAAAAACTAACATCATCATCATTATTATTATTATCATTATTATTATTATTATAATTATGAAAAGATTATTGACAAAATAGGAAATGTAAAATCAAGTCTTTGGCATATTGTATAACTCTGTGTTGTTAAATAATTTTGAATTTGAAAAATTGCAAAGGTTCAAGATAAATCAGTAGCTGTCATTTAAGTCTGACCCCTGACCCCTGACCCCTGACCCCTGACCCAGTTGAGATTATGTAGTCAAGGATGTTTTACACCTCTCACACCATTTGAAGTACTTCAACCACATGTTCACTATATACAAAATTATTAGTTTGGTTGACAAGTTTCACACCTTTAGTGTGAAAAGAGATGGAATACCATTTTTGAGGCAGGTGCTGATAAAATGTGTTGATTTTACACAATAGTGGTGATGCTAGAGGTAAAGTGTTGTTGTGACTGACCAAGGACGGACTGTAGACTGATTTTGATGATTTCTTCAAATCTGGAATCTGCTTTTGTAATACAAAATCATTAGTGGAAGATATCCAGGCTAACCATTTAAATAAATAAAAAACAGTAACTTTTATATAAAAATTTTTTTTTTTTTTTTGAGATTTATCATCAACTGATGGATTGATATAAAACAAAACCATCAAATATCTATGTTCATGATATTGATATTTTATTGATAATTTTCAACATACAGAATTTCAAATAATTTGAATAATGTTCATTGATTGACAATCAAATTACTTCTTGTTTTCCATATCTACACTTTATCAACATAACTGGTGCCTTCCTCAGGACAAACTGATGATGTAATTCTTATATAACAATTTTTCTGACTTTTTGTAAAATGTAAATTTTTTGTTGAGGTATACATTAGCTATTTCCCACATTTCAGGTAGAAATATTGATTAAAGCAGATATATCTTCTTTGTAGATTCAACATTTTATTTGTCAGTCAAATAAAATCACTGACTACTTTGAGTGTCAAATCAGAGAAAACCGACCAAACCTGGGTAGTCCACCCTGTTGTTTAACCCATTAATAAAAACTATCCCTTCAATATTACAGTTATAACAGAGCCGTATTTAGTGTTGTATAACTTTCATGGAACATAGATAGGTCATAGGTGTTGTGATTAGACCCAAAGTACTACCAGTACTTTGCCATCACTTTGTAGAGTTTTACAGGCATGCTGTAGTACACTACACATCCTTCTCCAACTTTTATTACCGGTCCTCTTCAATTGTTGTTAAAATAAAAAATACAATAGTTTATGGCAACGTAAAAATAACAACACAAGTAGCTAAACACTTCCCCAAATCAAAAATGATAGCATTGGTATTGTTGACAGATTGGATAAGATAAGCGTTATATATTTTAAAAAAATAAAAAGGAGTGGATAAGAGCAATAAATCAGCCGATAAGCAAAGAATAGTGTTTTCATACCACATGTTGATATAGATTACAGTCAACATCATACAAGCCGGATTAATTTACCTTGCTGTCAATTGACCATATGGATATGATCCCCATAAAGCTTTTTAACTTTGTGTGTAGTTTATTAAATTTCAAAGCTATTTGATGAATCAGCTTGCAAAAATAGATATAAAAAAATAGCAAGCAACAAGATGTTAACATGACACACTGTGACCTGTGCGGGTTTTGATATATGACTGTAAGGATTGTATGTGTAACAGCTGTAGGCAATAGGGGAAAAAATAACTCATCACCTGGATCATTGAGTTGTAAAATAAAGAAGGAAAAACAGCTAGTTAACACTCGGTGCTAAATGAAGTTAATTGGTCACTGTCTACATTGAGAAATCTCATCACAGCCTTAATTTAAATTTAGATAGTTTCAGAAAAATATTCATATTTGGATTTACAAACTTAAACCAAGATTATGGAATTGTGTCTATTTGTTGAATGAGATATTATTATATTTATTTATTTTTTTTAAATTATAAGAAAAATATTTATATGGTACATATTTGGTAATTATTTATAATGCCATTTTGTGTTATTTGTAGATTGACAATGATTACTCACATGACATAATTCCACATCAATGTAGACATTCTTTTGTGTTATAACAAATATGGATTTCAATAATAGATCTATTTCAAACTTACATAGCTAAAGTTGTGTTAGGATTCTGATAATTAAGAGTGATAAAGTCCAAAAACTGACTGGAATAAGTTTGCATGTGTGTAAGTGGAAAGTTCAGTTTATCAGAGTTTTATCCTACAGTAGCTTTTTTTATGCATCACAGTATCCTGTGCTTGGTGAATTATATACATAAAATAAGTTGACATTTATTATGTTAAAAAATGAAAAATTAAGACTCACATTATCTGTATTACACTGTCAACTTTTAATATATAAAATGACTGCTTTGGAATTCAGTTCAAAAATCACCAACTGTTGGCTCACCATGAAACATCACTTTGTTGGCAGAGAATTTTGAATTCCTAAATATAAATTGTGTTGATTGTTAAAAAAAACAACTTTTTATAACTTACACGGTGATAATAGTATGAAAGCAATTAATAGGACAATATAAAGGATGGTGACGGCTAATTTATCATGTTGCAATAAAATCTGCCTCCATTGCTTCAATTGTTTATCGGCTTTGTAAAATTTATTGCAAACAAAAGGACAGACAAATGTTACCAGCACGGCAAAAAGTCATATGTTTGAAAGAACAAAACATGTATTGTGATGAGTGATAATAAAGGACTGCTCATTTACAAAGAGAGTACCAGTATGGACCATTCATCTGGCGACAGTGTTTGTACAATGTATTGATTGAATTGCTATTACCGCACTGAACAGCTCCTCTTCTCTAAGCTTTATTGACAAAAGGATTCACCCAGACTCTTAAATTTCATATTTTCAATATGTGCATGTTGACCCAGAGGTTGAGTTCTGCCCATAGCTTTGATTAGAAATATCATATCCATTTCTAGATTTCATAGATAGTAAGGAATTAATGAAGAAACCTAATAGTCTTCACCCATTGTATATGTGGCTTTAGTCTACCTCTATGTCTATCTCTGCATGTACACGTTTGGTTTTCAGTTTGTATGTGTGTATCTGTATGTCTTGTCTGTATGTCTGTCTCATCCAGATGACTACATCTATAATCTGTGTCATTACAAAATTACACCTCTCCATGACTGAGTGTATAGCTATCTGTCAATCAGTAGGAGTAAATGTCTGCCTGTCTCTAGTGTATGTCTGTCATCGAGTATGCCTATCAATGCAAGTGTTTGTCTATATATGTCATTGAGTGGATATACCAGTATCACTATGAATGTGTCTCTGTCTGTCTGTCTCTCACTATGTACTATGTAGTATGAGTGTGTGTCTGTGAGTTAGTGTATGTATGTCACTGAGTTTTAAGTTTATTTGTCATTGTGTGTATACCAGTATCAATAGTCACTGAGTATATTTGTGTACATCTGTCTGTCATTATGACTGTCAATATCTGTTATAGCTTTGTAGCTCTCTCTCTCTTTCTCTCTCTCTCTCTCTCTCTCTCTCTCTCTCTCTCTCTCTCTCTCTCTCTCTCTCTCTCTCTCTCTCTCTCTCTCTCTCTCTCTCTCTCTCACTGTCTCTCTCATTGTCTGTCAGCTTGACTTTTTGTATATGTTTCGTTTGTGTGTTTCTTTATCAGTTTGTATATCTTCCTGGATGTAGGCCTATACATCATTTTGTGTGCATGCCATAGTCATCTATTGCTATATACATATCATGTCTCTCAACTATCTCTTTGTCTTTCTATCTATCTGACTGTACATCATGTTTTAATCCCTCAAAGAGGGACTGTTACAGTGTGCTCTGTCTGTCCATGCATGTGTCCATAATACATCATTACTCAGACATGCAATATCCACTTTCTTTCAAACCTGGTACAAAGGTGACATATCATATGGGACATATGCACATCATTTGTTTTGTGACATATGCAAATTTGTCCAAATGGCGGCCATATTTGTAGTTGAAAATCAATATTTACAGTCTAACTCAAAAACTATAATACATAGAGACTCCATTTAAGTGTCTACTCCCCTATTATCAGGTACCAGCGTTCTTTTAAGACATTGACCTTTGACCATGACCTTTAGGGTCAATTAAGAAAATCCAGCCATTTCTTTTAAATTATGTCCACAAGTAAAATAGGAAAAGAAAAATATGTACAAGGACTACTTTTAGTACTCATATAACTTTTTACTGAATGGTGGCCATATTTGGTGTAAACAAGTCAATATATTGCTGCATAACTCAAAAACTTCAATACATAGAGAGTCCATTTGAAGTGTCTAACCCCATATATTTAATCACATGCAAGCTTTTTTGTAAGAATGTGACTTTTTGACCTCAACCTCAACTTTCTGAGTCAGTTATCAAAACCAAGCTATTTCTTGCATATTGAAGACAGTCTTTATCATTTACGTGTGACCAATTTCTTTCAAAATGATGTCTGAAGGTAATGCAGAACAAGAGAAGAAGAGAAATATATAATACATGCATTAGTTTGGTGCTCAGATAACATTTAACTGAATGATGAGTGAACAACATGATTTTACTGCATAATTCAACAACTTTAATACATGGAAACTCCAAGTGTCTAAGCCTATATTGTGAGGTGCAAGTGGTTTTTTTTCAGACCTTGACCTTTGACCATGTCTTTAATTTTCAGGGTCAGTTATTGAGATCCAGCCATTTCCTGCATATCACAGACACTTTTTAATATTTGTTTGTTGCCACTAATGTCTCCATTCAGTTACATATAAGTAAAGCATTTGAGGGATGTATCTTCTACAAAGACTTGTTTTGTCTGTAAATGTCTGTGTACATCATCTCTCTCTCTCTCTTCCTCTCCCTCTCTCTCTCTTCCTCTCCCTCTCCCTCCCCTTTTCTCTCTCTCCCCCCTCCCCCTCCCCCTCCCTCTCCCCCTCCCTCTCCCCCCCTCTCTCTCTCTCTCTCTCTCTCTCTCTCTCTCTCTCTCTCTCTCTCTCTCTCTCTCTCTCTCTCTCTCTCTCTCTCTCTCTCTCTCTCTCTCTCTCTCTCTCTCTCTCTCTCTCTCAGGTAGCTCTTCTGTTGAATTAGGACAACATACTTTCAACTGACTTTACACATTGTCATTATGCGATGCTGTGGAAGGATACATAGTAATGCAAATAATGTTTTATCTAATATTTTCAACATGGAAACCTCATATATATCAAAATGAAAATGTACCATGTGTATCACAACTGTATGTTTATATTGAGATTATAGAGTACTGGTGTCATCATGTAGTATCATTCTTTTATCAGCAATGGTGAATGTGTGTGAAAAGACAGTTACTGTAACTTTAAATGTCAATTTTAAAAATATCCATGTTGCCATAAAAAATGTAGTACAACATTCCAGTATTTACTATAAACTTCCAGTCCACTTAGAAATAAGTCAGACGTTTTTGTTAGCTGCATAAACGTCAATCAGTGGTACTGTTGAATATTTGATGCCAAACCATATCACCACTCTCATCTCTAGACCTTTGATTGATACACAATCATAGAGCAACTTAGCTAATGGTAATCAGCCATTCCATTCGTTGATTGTATGAAATATTTATCCCCTAGTACTCTCAGGTTTGGCTGTGAGGAGAAACGCCAACATCAGTTGCCCAGATTGCCTGGTAGAAGAACAATAGCCAGGCTCATTAGAAGGTAAGGAACAGGATATTTCAACAAATGTGCTGCAAGGGGGATTTGTACATGCATGGAGACGGCCAGCTTATTATCTGTATTCTCTCAGTTGTCCTCCAGCTCTCTTCTAATAGAAAAATGAGAAACATCAAATGATGAGCTCCTTGCAATTTTTTTTTAGTTCGGTGGCTTTTTCTCGTTCGTTTCCAAGAATGGCCAAGGGGAGGATGAGTGGTATAATGAAACGCATATTTCAGTGCGAGTTGTCTCTGTCAGTCATTTTACAAATAGCTAATAAGTTGATACTGCTACAGCATTCCAGATTGGTATGTACATGTCTATGCACATCATAGCTGTTTATTTCCATCATATGCCACTATGAAAAGACTTCATTACAAAACGCCATCTGTCTCATACTTTTATAGGTGGCTCTTCATCATCCCATTTGCATTGTGTTAATGACAGCTAGTGCCAGTATTTTTTGTTGTGAAATCATTTTGTCCATTGTCAGTTTCAAAATGTGAGCTGAAATTGAGTAACTCATTTAGATGAATATAAAGATAATATAATCTGGATATCCAAAGAAATTAATTTAAAAACACAAAATTCTGCTTTCTTGCACTCATCTGTCACCCTAAGTAGACATTTTCAGGAATCCATGCATGCAGGTTGTCATGTACGACCCAGTTCCAAATACACTCACAAGAAAGAAAAACATAGTGTAACACTTGTATTTTAATAGAGAATAGAATATATTTCCCCAACCAACTACAGTGATTGAACACAGAATTTAAATTCTTCATTCAGATCATTTCGTGAAAAGATAATAAGGCGCCGCTGTCAGTAGAAAAAAATCAAAGTGTACAGTCTGGGGAAAATTTTTTGTCAGGGACCTTGCCAGATGCTACACATTTTCATTGTTAGAGATGTTGAATATGATGATAAAGACTGGAGTCTTTCATTTAATTCCACTAATTAATTTCATTCCATGACATTGTCTAAGTCATCTAACATTTTGTTGTGGCTGGAAACAGCTTGGATATGCCATCAGACAGAAAAAGAATGAATGGTGTCATTTCTAACCATTTTTTGCACAATGGAAATACCAACAATATCCCAGGCTTGCTGCTAGACAAAGGAATTTCCGTCACAAAGGGTGTCCATTTCATTAGCAGCATTTGATTTGCATGCACAAAGCAAGAGATGTATATAGCATTGTTTGGGCCTTACAGGACTGTGTGTAACACATGTTTCTGTTATTCATAAGGAAGTACCAGTACCAGCTGGTTACACCAGTGGAGTCATGACAGTAGCTAATAATGTTCCAATACTCATCTTTTTGCAGTGGATATAATACCACTAGTCAAATATGTATTAGTTTCAACTTCTGTGTACATGAAAGAATTGTCTAGACTGAGAAAAATAATGTCTGGATGTTAAATTGTCAACATTTACTTTTACTTTATATTTGTCTTATTTTATCATCTTGATAATTCAATATAACAAGTTTTCTGACAGAGTGTGTATTTGTAAATGTTCACCAGTGTCATTCTCAGACAATTTTTTGTCACGCTTGTCCCCTTCCAAGTTGTTATTTAGCTATGCTCTCTCTCTCTCTCTCTCTCTCTCTCTCTCTCTCTCTCTCTCTCTCTCTCTCTCTCTCTCTCTCTCTCTCTCTCTCTCTCTCTCTCTCTCTCTCTCTCTCTCTCTCTCTCTCTCTCTCTCTCTCTCTCTCTCTCTCTCTCTCTCTCTCTCTCTCTCTCTCTCTCACTCTCTCACTCTCTCTCTCTCACTCTCTCACTCTCTCTCTCTCTCATCCTCTCATGCTTTATCTCATACTTTTGCCATCTAGAATATCAGCAACATAAAGAATAAATCTTTACAAAAAAAGAGAAAAACTTGCCATTGGTAAAGTTATCCAAAATAACAGCAAATTTGTGGACTGTGTATACATCAACAAAGAAAGCTTTTTGCGTGAAAGCAAACTACCAGAAGGCAATAGTGCAGGGAATAACCAGCATGATTACTGCATTCAGTGGCAATGAATGACAACTACTCTACAAATCAGATATTTGTATGTCCAAGGAAACAGCTACTGGTGAGAAAATAATCAGAATAAGTGTTTGTTCACGACTGTAGTCAAACCACAGAGGTCCCACCAAAACCAAATCATGTGTTATTTACTTCAAAACACCCACCTTCCTACTAAGCTTTTCAACAATTTTGAAGTGTACCGGTACTATGCAAGCTTAGAAATTTTTTTTTTTTAAATGTTTGCTTTGGGACCTTTTTCTTCTAATCATCATTATTGTCCACTTTATTGCTGGCAGGTACCATGTCTGTAATTTTCTTTCCCCCCTTTGTACTTCCTAGACTTATCAACAGCTCAACACACATGTACATATACATATCTAGAACATACTATGTGTTATATTGTGACCATTTATGAAACACAGTATGGTCAGAAATTGAATAGCCCGGCAATTTTCACTGCTAATTTCACAAAACTCACCCACTCAGACAATGCAGAGAGGAAAAAAAATCTCATGTAATTGTAATTCCAGATATTTGTTGTCATTTTATATCTATCATTCATAGATGGTGAAATTTAGGTAGCTGATAGGGCATAATTTCATCCCTTGTTGGTTTTCATCGAGGTGTTAAATTCTCAATTATCCTTAGTAATTGGGCTAGGTTACTTGAAAAGGTGTGAATCAGAACATGCTTAGCTGAAAGAGAAACTGACTCACTTATGTATAATTTGAGAACACTTTCAATGGTTTCATAAGCCAATGTGTTGATTTTTTGACCCCTGTTTGTTGCAATGTCTGGTTTCTGTTGTCATATTCTGTCAAGCTGTTACACCAAATTTATATTCACAGTGCTTTAGAAAAATGTGTGTAGTACCATCGTTGTAGCCTCTTGACAACTCAACTATGTACATCATGTATTCTGTACTGTTCAGGGTCTCGTCTTTGTGTAACAGTTATACAAGAAAAGGGTTCATGAAAATAAACATATCAAAGTTTTAGATATCAATCCCTTTAGTTGTTTTTTGTCAGTGCTGCTAATAGTAATACTGATGTAGTGGTACATAAATGTATACCTCATGTGACAGAGTCTTCTTTGTTTTGTTTGTAGATGACAAGTCAAGTATTAACCCAGGATGTTACTTGTGTTCTCACATGTCAAATTGTTTTCTGTTCCTATAGTAGTGATGATATGATCGTGAAGAAGATTTTACTTGTGTTCTCACATGTCAAATTGTTTTCTGTTCCTATATAGCAATGATGATGTGATAGTGAACATGATGATCACTGTGTATGAGACATAAGAAAAGAATGTGTGACTGATTACGGTAATATATTTGGTAGTAGTGTGATGGTACAGAACACTTTTGTGTGCATATTGCATCAACTTATTCACATTTAATTGTATAAACTTATTGTTAAAGATACTAGCCCCAAGGTGAATAATGCCAACTAAGATGAAGTATGAATGTGTGTGAGGAGTGACAAAACAGTGATGGATGGAAGTCCAAGTATGAAGCTATAGTCAAGTTAGTATTTGTATTGTTAGCACATGCTAGTATATTCTACCTTAACTGATTGTAACAGTTATGAAGAGAGATCCAAGTACCTAGAAGCTGTTATCAAGAACCACAGAGATCCCACCACATTTGAAGAGTTCACATCTCATGTGTTTGCACCAGCCCATGATAGGAACCCAGCTATATTAGTGGCAGGTAGGTGATATCACTAATGTTGTATTGTGGATGGAAGGAGGGACAGGTAGGTGATATCACTAATGTTGTATTGTGGATGGAAGGAGGGACAGGTAGCTGATATCACCAATGTTGTATTTTGGATGGAAGGAGGGACAGGTAGGTGATATCACCAATGTTGTATTGTGGATTGAAGGAGTGACAGGTAGGTGATATGTGGATGGAAGGAGGGACAGGTAGGTGATATCACCAATGTTGTATTGTGGATTGAAGGAGTGACAGGTAGGTGATATGTGGATGGAAGGAGGGACAGGTAGGTGATATCACCAATGTTGTATTTTGGATGGAAGGAGGGACAGGTAGGTGATATCACCAATGTTGTATTGTGTATTGAAGGAGTGACAGGTAGGTGATATGTGGATGGAAGGAGGGACAGGTAGGTGATATCACCAATGTTGTATTTTGGATGGAAGGAGGGACAGGTAGGTGATATGTGGATGGAAGGAGGGACAGGTAGGTCATATCACCAATGTTGTATTTTGGATGGAAGGAGGGACAGGTAGGTGATATGTGGATAGAAGGAAGGACAGGTAGGTCATATCACCAATGTTGTATTTTGGATGGAAGGAGGGACAGGTAGGTGATATGTGGATGGAAGGAAGGACAGGTAGGTGATATCACCAATGTCGTATTATGGATGAAAGAATAACATTTTAAAGAATTTCCAAAGATTTTAAACCACAGCTATCTGGAAGGTTGGTGTTGCCGAGTTGCATTCTCTCTGATATGTTAATATTTTCTTCTTATAGAACATGAACATCTTTGACATATCCAAGACAAACCGTGGTCAAGTCAACATTCTGTACATAAAAAAAGTCCTAGTACACATTTTTGTGCATTTAATACATAGTGTTATATCTGATATGTCTTTCAGAACAAACGGTAGAGATTATGATAAAAATTACATTAAATTTAAAAATGGATAAAATGTTGTATTAGAATTATCACATATTAATGATTGTCACAAATGTTTGAGAAAAAAATGAAACTATAAAAAAACATTTTAGAGATATTGTACAAATTTGATGGTTTCTATGGGGTAGTTAATGTCATAAAAATGCTGAAGAGATTAACTGAAAATAATGCTGAAAAGAAAAGTCATGGTTACGTAACAGTCAAATTTATCAATGAACAAGTAACAGATCACATATGGTGAGAGATGAATACAGAACAATAGATATGTATGCTGTGAATCAGTCACATGTAACAGTTGTAGAAAGTCTGATGGACAAATTTTCTTTGTTATTTCTCATATTCAGATATGTTACTTCATAATGGCTAAAACCAAGTCATTTGGAAAAGAAGCCAGCAAAATTAAGGCAGGCAAAGAAGTCTGTTTAAATGCTAACATGGATATATAGAAATTTTACCAATGTTTTATGTTTGTCTTTAGGCATGATGGAAATAGAATCAGTTACAATGGTGCAGCTCTATAATATCATGTAGACAGACCGTATTAAAACGTTTCAAATGACACATGTATACGCTCCTTCACTCACTCAGTTCCTTTCCATATTCTCGATACAACCCTCCCATTAGCAGTGTTTTAACAATGTTTTAGAACCTTGACACAAACAATGTTTTATGCCATCAATAGATTGATGTATTTTGGGAATGTGCCATGAGAAATCTGTTAGATTGATATCATTAGTTGTTGACATATTTCTTAATCTTAACCATCCAGAAGTTGACCAGTTTATTTTTTTTTGTGTCCTGTATCAAAAAAAAAAGCCTCCCTACTTGAAAGTTTCGCGACACTACACTTTCAAACATATTGTTAATACCCGTACAGCTTTTTGAAAATTCTATTTTGTGGCTATGCCTCCAAAGACTGATCTTAGAAACATAAATTTGAATAATATTAGAATAAATTATCATACTAGTGCCAAAGTACTTCATGTAGCATATTTAGATAATGACTTTCATTGAATAATAGAATAATCTGACGTTATGTGGACAGATAAGCAATATCGCGTAGGATTCTGTAGTAACCACGCAAAAGTTAAGGTAGAACTTTATTTTGGTTTGACAATCAGTTTGGAGTATGAAAAATACAGACTGAACTGGTGCACTTTGGTTTGATTGCAATTGCAGGATGCCAACAACACAATGATAGGAATTTCTGTGCAGAACCTATCTTAAGTCCAAAGTGGAATTACAGGTTGTGTTCTTGTAGCCATGGCTTCTTATGTAAATGTAACCGGGACAGTTTCAACCAAGTATTTCTCCATATTCACACATAACATAGTCAAAGTTAACAGTGAAATCAGTCTAGGAGATGCACTGATTAAAAATGTGTCTTTATTTCTTGACGTTCACTGATGTTTGCCTTTAAATGAACCATTTCAAAACGCTGTATACCTCTTAACTCCACCAAATAATTCCACGGATTTTCATGTCCGCAGGATTCAATTTAAACTATTTTGCACTTCATTTATTCTATGTGGAAAACTGTCTTAACAATTCATGAATTATCGCTTGATGTTTGAATTTTAGTGAAGGTGACATTAATGTTTAATGTTTTAACCACACTCTGCTAAAAAATACTGCATGGTTAGATTAAACAGCTGTATGCCTGTAAGCTGTTGTAATCATTGGCAACAATAATGTCCAAAAAAGATTACATCCTAACTAATAGAACTCATGATCTGCAATATACTCTGGTTTTTAATTCATTGCTTAATGAGGTACAAATAATTAGGGGTTGGAAAATGATTAATAGTCTTCAATTAAATTAAATTAAATGCAGTAATCAGGTTTGAAATAATTGAAAAAAAAAACCCACTAGAACAGATAGAGGAAGAAATTGATTTACTACTAGTGTATGTAATTTATTATCATAAAAGCCAGCCTGCAACGTGGGTGTTCATAATCTTATTGTGGCATAGTTTTTACCACCCACTGGCAACAGGCCAACACCAGAACTGAGCTAATTATGATAAACACCAATATAAATATTATCCAGTTATGGAATATGTAAATCCAATTAAGGCTTCTCACCATTATACAAAAATTGACAAACATTCAATCTCTCAAATTCCGGGTTGTCACAAAATGAGAAACTATAAAAATTCAATTAAGAAAATTAAATTTGACATAAGGTGGATTAGAGTAATATGTTATCATGAAAATAATGCCTGGCTGCACATATCTGACTATTAGGGAAAATTAGCATCTTAATTATTAATAACAAATATGTCATCATTTTGTGTTCCTTTGCATAATTTTGCCACTTTGTATTTGATGTCAGTATCATAGGGTATAACTATAACAGGTTTATATCATAACTGAAGGGATGCAATGTTTGATGTAGAAAGTTTTACTTTATGTAACTTTAGCAGAAAGTAAGTCTTTAAGCTTTATGCATTTCTTTTTAGTTTTTTTTGCAATAGCCCATAGGGAGGAAATTGGGAGAAAAAATACTTTCTTTCAAAATATGTGCAGTTAAAATATAGGGATGCTGTATGCAGAGTTCATTATTCCGTAGTAATAATAACAATACATAACCTCAAGGATAATCACTCTTTCAATTGTTATGTCTATTATGTCATTTGGGATATGATATGATTATGGGCAGATGGTAATGTCCCATGGTCATCTTCCATTCCATCAACGTAAATTGGCCGATTAAGAAAAACGGTATGATTGTTATGCTAGACAATTATCCAGGCCAGATTAATATGTAATTGATTGTTAGAACGGAGATGACTGTGATGTAGAGTACAGTTAAAGAAGGACACACAGAAAATGATTGATTTTACATGATATACTAGAAATCCATCCATCAAAGACACAAAACACATATTGGTTATGTTTATTTATAATGACTTATTAAAATCCCTTATTTCAAATGTTTGTTCATCTTTCCTGTTTGTCTGTTGATGTAGGTTTTGCAATTCTCAACTTTTCTTTAGCTTACAATATTTTGGTACAATTCTTGACTTCATAATACTAGACCAGTGTGCTCCAAAATACAGGTGTTAAATCTTAAATCTTTCATTCTTTTTCAGTTAAAAACTACTTTGGTGAGGTATCATCCTTACATAGTGCATCTAGTACATCCACTGCTGGAACAGTAGAACACACAGGTTCCATATCTAGTATACGATCATCAGCCAGCAGCCAGGCAACAGTAACAAGTCAAGGCAAGGTGATCAAAGGTATGCAAGCATTTAACAAATACAATATTTGAAAGCCAGAGAACAGAGAGTATACAAATATTCAAAGAGTTCAATATAGAAGCTTTAATATTGATTGAAGCCATTATTTACCATTCAAGGGTAGAGTAGGGAAGTATTTATGTTATGATCTTGTCCCATCTCATTTGCTACAATCATGACGTTGTATATTAAACAATCGTGTATTTCATAACCATAATGATATTTTATACAGAAATAACAGGCTGCATAATGTATTTCTGGTGTCTAATTATACCAGGTGCAAACAAAAGAAACAATACACAGTATTCCATAAATAAGAACTTTTCACTTAGCATCCTAAGCTAATAATGAAGTCATTATAATCTATCCTACTGGACTTGCTGTTGTTTTAAATGGCAACAGTTTCACGTCCTATCCTGGATGCTTCCTCAGGCCAACTGATGATCTGATGACAGATGGTTTGTGACACCTGACAGAGTAGGATTGTCATGTGATGATGAAAACCGTTGAGGAATTTTACTGATCACAGTGTTGTACGCACCTGCCAAGTCATGATGTAGTCCCCCTCCCCTATTAAGAGAAGGCTCATCCCGTTTAACATATACAGCCTCCTTTACCCCTCTTTCAAACCACCTGTTTTCTTTGACCAATATAACTACATCCTTATTGTCAAAGGAGTGATTCATACTGTTGAGGTGTGTATACACTGCCGAGTTCCCCACATCGGATGAAGTTGCTCTTTCTGTGTTGGTACATCCTAAGCTAATGATTGACTTCCATCCAATTTAGATATTATCTACAATGATGTCTATGTTTGTCATAAAAGATGATAAATTACGTAGGAGGGAGCAGTGTACCATAGCACAACAGAAGTCAATTAGTTAGCCACATTGTTATATATGATCTATCTTTGTCTGCAGTGAGCTGTAAGAATTATGATATTCATCAGACTGGGTCAATTACAAACATTAACAGGATGTGGTTTTTGTGTTGTATATATAATGTATGTTAACTGACACTAACAAAGGGATATCTATTTCCTTCAAACTCAACACAAATATACCACATCTTGCAATAATCTTTGACTTCTCTTCAGATGATAGGAGCTCAGGGGACTTCACTGGAGGAGAGGATGGTCATGCTACAGCCACCAGAACGTCTAGTAAGGGGAAATTAACAAGTAAAAGCCGTCAACCCTCCAGTGGTTCAGTAAAAGATGGCACACCACCAGACAGTCCGGGTATTGTTATGAAAGGGAAACGAGCATCATAACTAGAAAACCTCGCCCAACTATTGTGAAATACTCACCATCAGTATTAGTAGATATGGTATTGTATTGTATGGTATGGTATGGTACCATGTGGACAGGAAGACTATGAGGAGATGGACAGTCATTCAGGATTTCAGAATGTCTTCCTCAAGCTGTTCACTCCTTTTAGACCAAATAGGACACCTCGCCAACATTTGTTAAGTACATAAGTGTAGGTGGGGAGGGTAGTGTATGGCACCATGTGAACAGAATAAGTGGCAGGAGGAGTTCAGGAGTTTATGGTGTTGTCAGTAAGCTGTTTCATTCCTCTCAAACCAAAAACAACACCTCTCCAATGTTTGTGAAATACTCCCATTAGTGCCAGTAGAGAGGAAATTGTTTGGTACCTTGTGGATAGGAAGACTCACAGGAATACGACTATTGCTCAGGAATTTGGGTTGTCTTCCTGAGACCATTTTCCACCATCCACACCAAAAGCAACATCCCTCCAACTTTGTGAAATATGTACCCATTAATATCAGTCGAGGGTATTGTAGGTACCATGTGAACAGAATGGCTGGCAGGAACAGTTCAGGAGTTCCAGATGTTTTTCTTCAACTGTATCACTTCATTCAGAACAGATAGGACACCCCTACAACATTTGTGAAATACAGTGTACTCCCATTACTGTAGGTTGAGAGGGCAGTGTATGTACCATGTGAACAGAATAAGTAACAGGAGTAACCTGGGAATTCAGAATGTCTTCGTTAAACTGTTTCACTCTTTTCAGACTGAAAAGAACACCCCCCCCCCCCTCAGACTTTGATTAAATACAGTGTACTATTGAGTACATATTATATGGTACCATGTGAACAGTATGACTGAATAGTCATAGAATTTGTCCTCCTAGTGTTGGGAAATAAACAATGATATAAGGATTAATTGGTACCATCTTAACATAAAACCAGCAGTTAAGAATTCAAAGCCATGGGTGACTCCTCAAGTGAGTGCATTCATCAGCCCTTGCAAATGCTGGCATGTTTATCATTAGTGTGACAGCATCTTTCAAATATTGAATAGATCCAAAAGTCAAAAAAAAAAAGTTTGCCAAATACCCACACATTGTTAAGATTGAAAAAAAAAGGCATTTACGAAAGAGAGTACATGGATATGTTAAAGGGAATTTGTTACAATATACTGGGAATATTGTTTTGTGGATCAGGACAATTTATGTTGGTTGTAGATGAAATATTGTTCAGAATAGTTACAGAGCAGGAGGACCAATTTTTAAAAGCCAACCAACCTGAGTAAGGGAGATGATTACCGGTGACTGTGTCATAATTGTTATACTGTAGAACTAGTTTGCCATAGCCAAATTATGAATAGACATAGCAATAGCTGCTGGGATGAATATAACTGATACTGTATTTGTTGAACTTTTTGCCAAAGAAGTTAAGTAATGCATTGTAGAACTCTAATAAGTTGGAGTATTTATTTGTCATCAGACATAGTTGCCAAATCTATCTTCTTTTTATACAAAAAAAACTTATTGGTTGAGGGGCATAGTATTGGAAATAGCAGGGTATATTTGTTAATGTTGTCATTACTGTATTTACATTCAACGAATGTAAAGAGTTGTATACCACAAAAAAACAACTGTACTGTGAATGCAAACCCAGTGCCAATGGAAAATGGAACTGAAATTACAATGTCGACATGACACTGTTACCTATTCTTGTTTTCCTTTGTCAGATCAACCAAGCCAACTTAATGGCCAACTTACTTCAGCCATAGTGAAACATTTGCAGCAAAGAAAATTAGCAAAGTTTGCCTGATAAACTAGAATTTAGGAGATTTCAAACAGTAGAGTGTACATGACTTGTTTGTATATCATATCACATATTTAATGAAATATCAAGTAGTACCACATATGGTCATGTTGGTACATGGAATCAGGCTGAAATATGACAAGACAGCTATATTAACAGATACTAAATGAACTTACTACTTAAATGAATCTCACACTGCAAAGATGATGCAAAATTGTTTAATGTGTGATTAAAAGCTGCAAAGTATTAATTAAAAAGCTGCAAAGCAAGGTTCTTTGATAACAGCATTGATCTGACAAAACTGTCAATTTAGTATCAGTTGTACGGATGTGATTCACTAGTCTTTGAATATGATTTGTTGTTTCCTGCATGTGATTTGAATATAATTTACATAATTTGATTTGCCCATAATTACATATTATTTAATTTGCATAAATACAAATAAATATGTTGGAGGAATACCCATGTAGGAAAAGGTCTGTTTTTGGTGGGGCATTGATGTTGTAAATACATGAACATAGGTGGCACAAAATTTACTATGTGCAGATTGCAGAATTATCAACTTAATCAAATTAATTTACATTGTGTCGTTTTATTAAAACATTAATTTTCGGTATCTCCTGGTGGTAACTGGACAAGAGGGTGGACAAGGGAGAATTAAGATTTGAATCAAATTGTGTGTGATATCAAAGTTTGAGCAGTTACAAGGAGAGGGGCATCCAATTTGCAATACTTTCATTTGAGTACCTTGTATGGGATTTTTTCTGCATTGTATTTGAATTGCAATTTTGTGTACATATTTTTGAAAATATCTATGAACAATGTTACTGCTTTATGGACAATATTCCAAATATCTTGAGGAATCAGATGTGTAGTTTACAATTACAAAACTTTTGGTTCATTGTTTCTAGGAAATCAATTCAAAGTTTTAAGAATGATTAAACTATTTCAAAAAGAGAATGATGTTTTATGTGATTCTTTGTGAAGTTAGCCTCTGTGTGTGTGTGTATGTGTGTGTGTGTGTGAGTATGTGTGCGCGCGCGCGCGCATGTGCTAGATTGTCAGTTTAACAGTGGCGAGGTTAGGAGAGGATGTATACTGAATTGTCTGTGTGTCAGAAATTAATAAATGTTTTGCTTTATCTTATTTGCCTGGATATTGGTCTGACAGACAAAACAAGTGTGGCCATGTGGTGGAATTTCCATAGGTGTAGAAGACATGGCTGATTGCTGACTGTTCCATAAAACCCGTATGTGACCCATAAACCGTCAATCCTTTGTATATGGTGGCAACCTATAATATTTGCATGATTGGTGAAAGTCTTAGATTTTGTCTAGATTTGAAAAGTATGCGAGGACACCATCTTTTAATTATTACCTAGCCGTAGAATAGAATTACCCATAATGACACTTTTAAATTTACTTGTATCATAAAATTTCGTGTTCAATGTGAATGTTTGGAAGGTTAATGTCACTTCAATTGTCATAGGGTACAGTACGTTCTTCCACACCATTTCAAACCCAAATGTAGGATGATTTAATACCATGAACCAAGTATAAGATAAGATGCATATTATTGTAGAACTTATAGATTTATCCTGTCTTTATGAATATACATATTGATTACCTGATTTGCATGTTGCCATTCCGTTTAAGAATGGTAGTTATCAGTGGTAGAGAGGAGATTGCGAATCAAGGAGGCGAAAGGCCAATGGAAACAATCATTTACTCTCTTTATTACCGGTGATGAAAATGTATATTGTGTACAAAACTGTATGATGACACCCACGATCAAGACATCGTTTGTATAGTATAATAGTGTCAGATTATGTTGAAGAAACACGTACCCATGTGATACATCCTTCATTGCTTCTTCTCGATGAAATATCAAATTCTATAATTGTCTATCTATCTATCTATATATCTATATATATATATATATATATATATATATATATATATATATCTATATATATATATATATCTGTCTATCTATCTATGTATCTATCTATCTATCTGTCTATCTATCTATCTATCTATCTCTGTCTATCTATCTATCTATCTATCTGTCTATCTATCTCTATCTATCTATCTATCTGTCTATCTATCTATCTATCTATCTATCTATGTATCTATCTATCTATCTATCTATCTATCTATCTATCTATCTATCTATCTATCTATGTATTATCTAAGTCAAGGTCTCATAAAAGGCGAGAACTTCACAAACTTGTCTATATATATTTTCTCATTCCAAGTTTCTTCATGTCTATATCAGTGCCATGGTGCCAAATTGACCCCCAATACACAAAGTGAACATGGTTGATACAGTGTCTGACATGAAAGACTGTATTATTTTGAGCGTCAACGTTTATTCTTTTACATATGTACGTATGTATGTTTCATTTTTAAGTTTAGCACCTAATTACAAATGATTGTAGTAGCCGACAAATTCAACTTGAAAATGAAATGAACATGACATATCGATGTTATGTTTTAGCGTACGTATTTTTGGCGATATCATCAAACGTGTGGCGGTGTAAAAGATGAAAGAAACTGTGATAAATGTAGGGTCAACTCATGTTTATCAGATCACATTCATTGCATAAACTTTGAAAGACCTGTGTAATACTTTGGAGATTATATTACTCAATGTGTCGTACGGAGTGATTGATGGCAAGTACAACCCACTTTCACGAGTTCAAGCACACGCATAGACAAATACATATAAAAGGTCGTTAGTCATCATATCACATCACATGGAGGTTGATTACCATTCGATAATTTATTCCACTTCATCCTTCGTGTATAATCGGACTCTTCAAGGTGTAACCATGGTAACCCAAGGTACATATAGAATTATATAATCAATAAAATACCTCCTGTAGCAAAAAAATGTCCGAATTTCCATATACGTAAGAAAAAAGAAAAAAAAATATTCTAATTAAAATATAGGATATCGAAAGTTCCGATAATGTATAAAAGTTAGTTATCGTATTTGCCTTCTGGCTGGAGCGCCCTCAAGGTAAAAGTATCTGTCACTCAGTAAAAAAGAAAAGTTTCCTTCAGCGGCGAAAATAGAGATTTTGTTGATCTTCGACATTGCTTAAGAGTCGTTGAGTCGTTACCATAGCAACCATAAGATTATAAGTTTATTTGATATTGTAAGACTTGTTTCCGATCTGAGATTGCTATGAATCGTGTTAGTAGATTTAACCATACTTTGGGATATTAACACAACATAAGTTGTCACTAGTAATGTGTAAACACGGTGAACAACGTATCTGTGTTATCCTATAAGATGAATGTCATCTTCCTCAGTGTACGCTCTAAGGTACAAGACAGTAAAGCAATGCCGATTCCCGCATGCTTATACTTATGACGATTCATGCATGGGGTGGGTGGGGGTGGGGCTGTGGGGGTGTAGCATTAGCCGATTCTGATAGCAAATTAATGTTATGTTTGCATCTCTCGGAAAATTAATGAAAACCGCAGAATTTTTTTCTTATAGGATAACTCGTTCTTTAATTTCAAGGACAGCCAAAAATGAATTTGCAGTTTTTGTTTTTTAAAGTAGCGTTTTCCAAGCATATTACTAATAATACACACAGAAAAAAGCGTTGTTTGGAATAACCTAGGCCACTTGGCCTGCAAACTACTTTCAAGTAATGTTGAAAAGAAATAATAATTTAAGTAGAGCAATAAAAAGAACTAGAGAAAGATTAAGGTATGACGCCTTCTGGAAATTTGCTTTCTTAACACATTTTCAAACAGCTCTCAACTTATGACTGAATGTAAGAAATGATGAACTTTTTAAAAAAAACTAACGTAAACAATCGTTAAAAAAGGAGAAAGAACAGTGAGAGAATGTGTGAGAGAATTAAAAATGAATTCATCCTGTGCAGAATGTTTTTTTTTTATATTTTGACCAAATTAAATGTGACATTAAACCTTCATCCCTATATAAACCAGTTTCTTCTTTTCGAGATAGGTTGCCTAAAAGGTAAAGAAACAAACAACGGACACAGCAAGTGTATGACATCCAACTCAAGATATTTTTACGACTAAGATTACAGTATGTAGATACCATATGGTCTGTTAATGACGTTGACATTGCCATACTAATTTTTTATAACGTTGCAACCTGACATCATTGATACTACACAATGTTAGCTTGTTAGTTTGGAAATCTTCAAGATATCAGTCACGTCGGAAAGTCAGTTGCCGACACACAGAAGACAGAAAATGATCCGAAACAAAACAAAACACGTGACATTACGTGTGTTAACATGTCCTAGTACGTCAAGACATGTGGTGTAGTTAGTATCGTGTGACGTCACTACAACAATGAACACATACACATTCTATGCTGCATCACCTGTTACTGAAAATGTGGGTCTATTTATTTGTGTGTATCAAATCAGACGACAAACTTTCCAAACCACATAGTGAATAATCCATGATTGGAACAACCAATGTATGGTGGGTGTATGCACGTGTTGAAGCCTTGAACTTGGGACGTACATCGTTTAAAAGCCCTTTCAGCTGATACGGTAACTGTAAATGATTCAGTAGTAACTGAAGAGCCAAATATAGTACAATACTCTATGGTAATTACACAAATTCGTAAAATAAAATATTCGACTATATGCAAGATGTCATCATCACCTGCTTACAGGATAACTTTTTCTACTAAGACAAGCTGTGATTGTATACTTCGATTTTTATAAATAATCGTTAAACCAATAGTCCGGAATCTTGATTACACCTGCCAAGTAATTTACATGGGTAGATGGGTGTAGGTGAATGATCATTACCCTGTCTGGCTCCACCTCGTAGGGAAAACTTAGTAATGTCGTTAATTTACATTTCATACTACGATTCACGCGAGAAACGACGGGATCTCATGTTTTCGCAAAACGTGTGTGCAGTCTTGACTTCAGTTGCCAGGATATAAAAACTTAATTTCAAATGTTACAGATTTTAAATGCTAGAAATGAAATGCCATGCTTTTAATTTAATTTCCTTTATTATATTGTTGCTGTTAGTGTGTTCATTTCAATGTTTATATATCATAATAATTTTAATATTCTGTTAAATAAAAATGTTCCATTTTTG